>NC_056625.2:86732822-87033134 GCF_002870075.4 Lactuca sativa | reverse complement strand
AGCAGTGGTATCAACGCAGAGTACTAGAATAAATAAGAAAAAGTGAGTATATATCTAGGCAATGCTTCAATTTAACCAAAATATTTGCTAACCAAAATATTTGCCAACTATAAGGATATAGGAAAGCACATTAGCTTTTAGCCTGGTTAGTAGAAACATAAAATACCTTAAACAAATTGGTTGATTAGTTAAATTTAAAACAAAACTGTAAATCCAGTGACTTAGTTAAAAAAAACAAAACAATGTCAAAGTAAATTTTTGTGTAAATTTAATATCTTTTATACGGTTTGCCTTATATTAATTAATTTAAATTTATTTTATCTTAAAATGTAAAATAAGTACATAATTTTTTCTGGCTAAAATATAAACGAACAAATGAAATGGAAGCCGTTCAGTTTGTATGCCATACTGTATAAAATCCAATAAAATATTTTATTGAAGAAATTATCAGTAGTAATATAATTTTCTATTTTACTAAAGCTAAGCTAAAATAAAACAAAAACAAATATTTATATTTTAATTAATTAACCAGTTTTTAGTTTGCAATTCCTGTGCCATTTTGCCACGTCCGGTTTCTTGTTAGAGTTACTTGTGGATTGATGCTTTTGTATCTTTTTATTAGTTCCTGTGTTTATTTTCCTAATTTCAATATGATTTTGAGCCATTTAATAAAAGAATGCTTTTGACCTTTGACTTGAAGGCACGTGCATGGGCTTGATGGCTGGGCGGGGGTGGCCGCACGTGCACCCTCTTTCACGGTTATCTAAACGTTAATTAATTGCTTCCTGCGCTCCGTTTCACACATTTACACGCCCTTCAAGTATTACACGTTAACGTTAACTCAAGATATTTCTACTCAAAAAGTGAAAACACATTTTACTAGTTGGATAAAATCATGAAAAATTAGATGATTAATTTTAAGGGTGTTTGTTTGGATTGATCAGTTTGATCCGATCCAATAAGTAAACCAAATTGATTTTGTTTTTCAAAACATAGATCTGAATTTTTAAACTAAATTTAAATCTGATCCGATTCGATTCAATTACAATTCGGTTGGATTTTTTTTTTATAATTCGGTTTTCAAAAACCGAAACATTTTAAAACAACATATAATTATAATATTACCCAACTTTACACAAGAAACAAAATCAAATAATTTAGTTGTGATTTGAAATTTATAAACAATTAATAAGAAAATATATTATAGTTAAATATTTTATAAATACAAAACTTTCGAGAGAAAATACATATTAATGTTTTTTTTATCGGATGAAACGTTTTGAACCTATTTGAAAAATAAATTACAAAATTAATAAATAATTATACATATATATTATAAATATATAAATAATAAATGTTTATTAGGTTTTTTGGACTATTCGGTTCTTATTTTATAAACCAAAACCAATCCGAAATTCAAAATAATAATTCGGTTTTGTTGAAAACCAATCCAAAAATTCGAATATCCGAACCAAATAGTCCAATCCAAATTGTCGAATTGGATAATTCAGTTTTATCCGAATAATGGACAACCCTAATTAATTTAACAAAAGATTAGGCTATAGGAGTGATTCGGAAAGGAGCTTGGTGGGGTGGCTCGAAAGAGAGCTCGACATCATCGACATGGGCTCGGCGAGCACAATGGCACAAGCTCGACAATTCTACTCGGCATATCTCAATTGAGTTTATTCCTTATATATCCCTCTCAACCACCGATTAAATGGTGGGGTTGCCGAAAAAACTACATATAATTTGTTTATTACCTATCTTTTTGCCCAACAAATATAGAACCATATCGCCTTAATATTATTAGTGATTTGTATCACTAATATTATTTAAGTGTAATGAGATTAATTTGTTGATCAATGTTTCATTGATAAATATTGAACAAGTTAGGGTGGTGTAGAGTGTAAATTTGTTTATGTTTGTCCTGGTTGAAAGTACACTGCTATTTATGGGCGAAATCCCCTGAATTAACGGGGCTCGAAGGCAGCGCCCCTGGAAGCGGGTTCCAATGGGCAGAACTTGTGGTTGGGGTTGACCCTTATCTTAAATCTGGGTTTTGTAGAAAATGCATTGAAATCTAAAATTGAGAAAAAGACTCGGTTTTGACCCTTATCTTAAATCCGATTTTTAGTAGCAGTTTTGTGACAATTTTGAAACTGCCTTGTGACAGTTTTGCCAGTTTTCAGATAATGAGAACTTTATCTCTCTCTCTCCCTCTCTCTCTCTCTCTTATCATTTTTATGGTACATACAAGATCATAACTTCTTATGTTCTCTGTTCTACAACATCACTGTATCCAATTGAGATTTCAAGAGTACCATCGAGATACTTCAATTTGATAGTGCAATCATGACTTTCCGTGAGTCCAAGAAATCTCGATTTACCTTAGATTTCTAACAAATATGTGGTATAGAAATTCTAATGGTAACAACTATGGAGGATTTGCTTATTTATCCACAGAATTATAATAGACATCCAAAAGTTGAGAATAATATCCATGTAATTTTCTTAGCTACCTATCGCTTCCTATGGAAAGCTAGAAATGACCAGATCTTTAACAATAGAATCATAACTATAGCTGGTTTGATCGTGTAACATCCTGTTTCGAGAAGTTTCTTATATCGGGATTGTGGACGATAAATGGATGAAGTAAAGTCCTTGTGCTTCAATGGAATAAGGTTTATACACTATTAGATGGTGATAATATTGGTTGTGCGATCCTAGCCCTTGATTGCGTTTTGGAGTCAAAAGGGTAAAACGGAAAAATGATGTTTCAGACTTCTTTTATGAATTTAGGATTTAAGTTTGGAAGGTGTTAAGGTAAATAAGAGTTGCTAGGATGGTAGATCTTATCATTACCTTTCCGTAGATATAAAGACCGTCGAAATTGGAGTTGAAACGAAGAAGTTATGACCGTTTGAAGTTAGGACGGTTAAACCCTGTACGTTGGGCGTACGGGGAAGTACGTTGGGCGTACTAGGTTATCCCTGAGTACACTGGGCGTACCAGAAATATGTTGGACGTACACGATCAGTGCCTAAACCTTATTTTTGTGGTTTGAGCCCAATTTAAGCTCCTTAACTTCCCCAAACCCATTCCATTCTCAGCCTCCACCTCTCCAACACCCTCCCTTGAAACCCTAACCCTATTTTGAGCCTTGTGTAACGACCCAAAATTTCACGTCCAAAAATTTCGCTATAAATCATTACTTGGAAACCATTAATAATTAAAAACATTGTATAATTAAACCATTTCACATCGAAAACTAAAACGAAATCCAAACATTTAAACAACCAAAATATCAGAGTGTCATTCCCAGAATAAACTCATAACTGCGGAAACAAAAGTGTGTATGATATGCTGCTACCGGGCCTGCTCCTTCCCCTTGGCTGAAGAGGTACCTGAAACAACAACTGGAAAACGTAAGCACAAAGCTTAGTAAGTTCCCCCACTGTACCACATACCATAATAATCACATAACATACATCTATCGTCAGGCATATCTGGGTGCCCGACCTACCCCTTTGGTCCTTTCGACCGGATATTGCCTAGCATACCTGGGTGCTGGCCTCCCCTTCGGTCCTCTCGACCGGGTACTGCCTAGCATATCTGGGTGCTGGCCTCCCCTTCGGTCCTCTCGACCGGATACCGGAGACTACTTCTCCCCTCTACTACTACCACATAATATGTATCATAGTATCAGAATCTATCTAGCATGGCTGGGTATAACTACCCCTTCGGCCCTATCGACCGGATATCTTGGGGACTATCTCCCCTACTACCACTAACACATAGCATCACATCATACTAACACATAAGTATGGAACAGGTAGTAGTAACCCTAGATGATTATCACGGAGACAATCATCCACATACAATTCCTACTGGTGGGCCAACATTGTGGCCGTAGACCCACCGCTACTGGAAGTAACTCACCTCGAAGTAGCTGCTGATCTGGTCGGGAACTGACTGCCTACTGCTGCTCTGGAAATCCTCCGGCTGAAATTCCCACAACATACTCAATCAATCACTGCTAACTGTCCTTTGGGTAAAATGACCATTTTACCCCTGATCATGTCCTAAGTCAAAGTCAGAGCCAACTTTCAGTTGACCCAACTCGCCGAGTTGGCTCTCCAACTCACCGAGTCCCTATCCAATCGATTGTCCTAGATCCCGTCCCTACTCGTCGAGTTAGGCGTTGACTCGACGAGTTCTTCTTCTAAACTGAGGTTCAAGTCCTTCATCCTACTTGCCGAGTTGTATGAACAACTCGCCGAGTTCATCTTCATCCGATGAACACTATGCTGCGACTCGCCGAGTTGTATGAACAACTCGCCGAGTCTGTTCTTGATCTAAGGAGATTGCCTTGAACTCGCCGAGTCAGGGAATGGACTCGTCGAGTTCCTCCATGGATGAGTTTGGCTTCCAACTCACTGAGTCACACCCCGTGACTCACTACTCGCACTCGACACAACGAAAACGGGACAACTCGGAGACTCGCGAGCAGACTCGTCGAGTCATCTCCATGCAATCACTATATACGCGATTTTGCTCGATTCCAGCCTATGCCATTCACAGATCTGGGTTCCTAGAACATGGATGAAACGTAAAGTTTCCAACTTTAAGTGTAGATACTCACCAATGAGGGATTTAGGGCTCAAAATGCCTCAAAAAGGTAGATCTAGGGTGAACAAGCACCACGGTTCCATAAAGGTAACGGATCTGAGATCCTGGAGTTCAATCATGCCTAGATCTAAAGGCCAATCAACTTATTACGACTTATATTGCACATACAAGCTTGGGGAAGGGCTCAAGAAAGACTTAATGGAGCAATAAGCATAAAAACAGAGGGAAGACGGGTTATACCTCAAAGAAATCACTGAGAGAACACTAAGATGCTTGGCTTCCTTCCCTTCCTCATGATCTACTCCACTTCCTTCTCAAATCCTTCAAGAACACACAAGAATTGCTTCAAACTCTCAAGGAAATAAGCTTTGGAACGAGGGTTGGGAGCTCTGAGGTGAATGGGGGCTGGCTTGGAGCGGACATGAGGTTTAAATAGGGTGCAAACCCCTGAAACTTAGGGTTTCATCCAACAGCAGTGACTCGACAAGTACAGGATATGGACTCGCTGAGTCGCCAACTTAAACATGTCTTGGGTCCCGACCATACTCGGCGAGTCGGACCTATGAATTGCCGAGTCCAAGGCAAAAAAATAGATAATACTCAAGTGAGATTTACGTACCAGGAACCAGGTGCTACAAATCTCCCCCACTTATTTTAGACTTCGTCCTCGAAGTCTGCTGCTCGATCCTGGAACAACTCAGGATAATGCTCCATCATCTCCTCCACCGGCTCCCAAGTCCACTCCGAACCCTTGCGGTGCTGCGATTGCACCTTCACTAGCTCCACCTTCTTGTTCCTCAAATCCTTCGACTTCCAGTCGAGGATTGCGACTGGGCGCTTGTGACATCCCCAAAATCACGGCCAGAAAAGACCGGTTTGTTTATGCTTTGTTTAAAAATCAGAGTTACATTTTAAATGAAAGTGTTGCGGAATTTGTCCCAAAACAAAAATATGATAAAGATTTATCAAAAGCATTTCCATAGAAATGTATTTCATTAAAAGACTCGGGATGTCATGTTCGTATAGATCAAAAGCATAAACAGTACAATATAAGCCTTACTACATTATTTCATATCTACAGGCCTATATCCGTAATCCCTCGTCCAAAACATCACACCTATGCTCATGCGCCACTACCTGTAATACATAAAACTGAGTGGGTCAGGCTTGGGAGCCTGGTGAGCACATAGGGTTTTCAACCCACAATAAATAAGTTTATTAATTTCATCAATCAACAATAACCCGATTACCCGTTCCCGTTATCCTCACTTTACGTCCCTAAACACCTATCATAAGGGACCTAGCCTAAGGATCATCATCGGGACGGACACTACTGCTAAGGGGATTCCTCGACAATAAATGTCCTAAAGGCAACCATGTGGGGGATGGAGTTCACCGGTGAACACATCGTTCACAAACACCTACACGTTGCGAGTCTGTTAGTGCTCCACTGGACTGTCTAGAAGAGTCCGTGGTCGTCATCCATACTCCGCTAGATGACAGAATCAACAACATCAACATCGAGACCTCTCATCATTTTATCACACACCACCTATTACATCTACCCATGTTTTACCCCAACATTTTCGTAGATATAAAATACATATACAGTTTAAATCATTGAAAACATGTATAACAACGTTCATCCAGCATAGATAGCAAGTAATCAGATAATATGCACACATAGCACGAAATTTATAAAATATTTCATATCTATGTGTAAGCTGAAAGTAACTATGCACTCACCTGATTAGGTGGTGACTCAACACTGGGACAGCGCTCCGATACTCTAAAAACGATATTCCTTCGATAAAACCTAGTATCGATACCACTAGGGTTTAGTTTAACGATAACCGCGACAAATTAATTAGTCCGAGTATTATTAAGCGTTAATAATACTCGATATAACTCATAATAATAGCTCAAATAATTATTTTAAGGACCTAATAACATTCCTATAATTATTTGAAAGCTATATTAAAAATTGCGTAAGCGTAGCACACTTACAGCGAATTTTATCGAGAACCGGGACTTAATTGGAGCAGCGTTTCGAAACCGAAAAACTCCTTTTTCTCGGGACTCCGGGAGCCTCGGGGATTCCCTAGGGTGCTAAGGGGCTTAACTAGGGTTTAGAGGTGTTTTGGGGTTGTAGAGAGAGAAAGAAGTTAGAGAGAGAAGTGAAAAAGGTGTGAAAAATGATGAAGTCTCGGCCTCCTTTTATAGTCCTGCGAGGCCTCAGTACGCTGGGCGTACCTCGGACCTACGCGGGGCGTAACCATCGGATAAGGGCGCCACCTCGGACCAGTTGGCTTGCACTCCGGAAGAGATAAGGGCGAGGGTACGTGGGGCGTACTGGCTTCGGACGCGGAGCGTACAGCGAGGGCAGGTGTCATCATCCGAAGCGCGTTCCTTCATCAGCGATGGGCGGCCCAGATGCAGCCACGTCATCAACCTCGCAACAGACTTCGCATTTTCATATTTCAACTTTAAAAATTCGTAACTTTCGCGTACGACCTCCGTTTTCGACGTTCTTTATATCCATGCGAAGGTGGGAACGTACTCTACAACTTTCGTTTAGACTTCGTCGGCTAATTTTGGCTCGATTTTAAATTTTATATTATTAACGGGCCGGGACACGATTGGTCCGTTAAATCCTCATAACTTCTTCATCCGACATCCGTTTTCACCCATCTTTTTCTCGTTACGCTAATCTTAACGAGATCTTCAATTCTCGTTCAGGTTGTGTCGGCTAAAAACCGCTCGATCTAATATTCAAATTTCGGGTTGTACACTGTTATTCCGAAACTTCGAAAAATCATAACTTCTTCATACGAAGTCAGATTTGGGCGTTCTTTTTATCGATGTTCTTAGTTTAACATATTCTACGACTTTCGTTTAGATCGCTAAGGCTAAATCTCGCTCTATCGTAAGTTCACTATTCATGCTCCCCGGTATCGTGCCGGTTTTGTCGCGAAACTTCGACGGGTCATAACTTCTTCGTTATAACTCGGATTTCGGCGTTCCTTATATGCACGGAAACCTTGAGACATATTCTACAACTTTATATAGAGATATCGGGCTTATCTCACACTTTAATTTTGACGCTTTTTTTATTATTTATTAATTATACATTTATAATTAAATAATAAACACATAAACACACATAATTCACATAATACTCAAATATTTCATCTTTATTACTTCAAAAAGAGTTACAAGAGTTGACCTAGACTATTATATTGACAAAAATGCTTAGCCCTGAAACCCGGGCGTTACAATTCTCTCCCCCTTAGGATGATTCCGTCCCGGAATCATGCATCAGCAAACAAATGTGGATAGCGACTCATCATGTCATCCTCTGTTTCCCAAGTGAGGTTCGGCCCATTCGAATGTTTCCATCGGACTAGCACCAAGTCGACCATCTTGCGTTGTAACTTCTTAGTCTTACGGTCAATAATTGCCTCAGGCTCTTTGATCAGCCTTTTATTCTCATCCATCCTTAACTCTGAGATTGGAATTATGTCAGGAACATCTCCTGTGAATTTCCTCAAATAACACACATGGAAAGTGTTATGAATACCATTGAGTTCTTCGGGTAATTCCAGCTTGTAAGCTTGGTTCCCAATCTTCTGAAGAACTTTGAATGGTCCAATAAACCTTGGACTCAACTTTCCTCGTTTCCCAAATCGTATAAGTCCCTTCCACGGTGAGACTTTAAGCAAAACGGAATTTTCAACTTCGAAGGTTATCGGTCGTCTTTTCTTGTCAGCATAGCTCTTCTGACGATCCTGAGCTGCTAACATTCTTTCCCTAATCACCTTCAACTTCTCAGCAGTCTCATGGACTATCTCGGGGTCCATAAACTGCTTCTCTCCGGCTTCAAGCCAAAAAGACGGCGTACGACACTTTTGTCCATACAAGGCTTGGTAAGGTGCCATCTTGATGCTCGAGTGAAAACTATTGTTGTAGGAGAATTCTACCAGAGGTAAGTGCTCGTCCCAATTCCCTTGGAACTCGAGGGTACATGCTCTCAGCATATCTTCCAGTGTCTGAATCATTCTTTCGCTCTGGCCATCGGTTTGCGGATGGTAAGCAGTACTCAAACATAACTTTGTACCCAACTCCTCTTGTAGACTCCTCCAAAACCTTGACGTGAAACGACTATCACGATCTGATATAATCGTAAGAGGAACACCGTGAAGTCTTACAATTTCCTTCACGTAAGCATTTGCGAGCTTATCCATAGATCACTTCTCGTTGGCTGCTATGAAGTGTGCACTCTTGGTGAAACGATCCACGACTACCCAAATCATGTCGTGACCGTTCTTCGTCCTGGGCAGTTTAGTCACAAAATCCATGGTGATGTCTTCCCATTTACCCATGGGTATAGGTAAAGGTTCTAAACTCCCATACGGTTTCTGATGTTGTGCCTTAACCCTCGCACATGTTACGCACTCGGCCACATGCTTCGCAACATCGAGCTTCATCGTCGGCCACTAGTAGTAGGGTTTTAGGTCCCTATACATTTTAGTGCTACCGGGATGAATTGAGTACATGGTCTTATGTGCTTCTTCCATCAGAAGATCTCTTATTCCTCCCGTCTTAGGTACCCAGATTCGATTTTGGAATACCTTCAGTCCTCGACTGTTTGTACCGAACACTAACGTTCTTCCTTTCAGTCCTTTTTCTCTAAAGCTTCTTCTTGAGCTTTCCTGATACTTTCCACAATCGTCGAGACGACTTCAATTCTTAACGCTCTTGGCCTTTTCCTTTCAAGATTGACTTTCCGACTGAGAGCATCAGCAACAATATTTGCTTTACCTGGGCGGTAAAGTATCTCACAGTCGTAGTCCATGAGAAGTTCTAGCCAGCGTCGTTGCCTCATGTTCAACTCCTTCTAATTAAAGAGATACTGGAGACTCTTATGATCAGTGAAGAGCTTGCACTTCGTGCCGTAGAGGTAATGCCTCCATATCTTTAAGGCAAAAACTACCGCTGCCAACTCCAGATCATGAGTGGGGTAGTTCTTTTCGTGCTCTTTCAATTGTCGAGATACGTATGCTATCACCTTTTCTCTTTGGGTCAGAACACAACCCAACCCGACTCTAGAAGCGTCACTATAAACCGCGAAATCTTCGACTCCATCGGGTAGAGAAAGTATCGGTGCTTCACATAACTTCTTCTTTAGCTTCTCGAATGCCTCATTGTGTTTCTCACTCCACGTATACGTAGCTCCTTTATGAGTCAAAGCTGTTAATGGAGCAGCTATCGAAGAAAAGCCTTGGATAAATCGTCGATAATATCCGGCTAATCCTAGAAAGCTTCGAATCTCCGTGGGACTCTTTGGACGTTCCCACTTCATTACAGCCTCGATCTTTGCGGGGTCAACCATTATTCCCTCCTGGTTAACAACATGACCCAAGAATTGAACTTCCCGTATCCAAAAGTCGCATTTGGAGAACTTTGCGTAAAGCTTCTCCTTCTTTAATACTTCCAACACTTCTTGTAGATGCTTGCCATGCTCCTCCTGGCTTTTCGAGTAGATGAGAATGTCGTCGAGGAACACTATCACGGATTTATCGAGGAATGGTTTACAAACCCTATTCATCAAATCCATGAATGCTGCAGGAGCATTGGTTAGCCCAAATGACATAACCAAGAACTCATAATGTCCATATCTCGTTCTGAATGCAGTCTTCTCAATATCCTGCTTTCTCACCTTTAGCTGATGATATCCTGACCTAAGATCGATCTTTGAGAAGTAGCTCGAACCTTGCAGCTGATCGAATAGGTCATCAATCCTCGGCAATGGATACTTGTTCTTCACCGTTGCCTTATTCAGCTCTCGGTAGTCTATATACATTCTCATAATTCCGTCCTTCTTCTTCACGAATAACACCGGAGCTCCCCAGGGTGATGAACTAGGTCGAATAAAACCGTTGTCCAACAGCTCCTGAAGTTGCGTCATGAGCTCCTTCATCTCCGTCGGTGCTAATCGGTAAGGTGCTTTTGCTATCGGTGTCGTTCCTGGTAACAAGTCTATACGAAACTCCACTTGTCTATCAGGTGGTAATCCGAGAAGATCTTCGGGAAAGACTTCCGGATAATCACACACAATCGGTATATTCTGCACCTCTTTCTTCTCCTTCTTGGCATCGATTACGAATGCCAAGTATGATGCACATCCCTTTGACAAACATTTCCTGGCTTTCATCAGGGAGATGATTCCAGAATTCACTATGCGTTTGTCCCCGTACACCATAAATGATTCTTTTCCGGGTGGGTTTACCTTTACTAACTTCTTTCGGCATTGAATCTCAGCATCGTTGGCGCTAAGCCAATCCATACCCAAAACGATGTCGAAACTGTTTAACTCTATGGGTAATAGCTCTTCGTGGAATTCGTTTCCGTTTAGGTCAATGACGATGTTCCTAATACGATTACTAACAGGTACGAATTTGCCACTGGCAACTTCTACAATCAGGGCATTATCTAGTTTTTCTACAGGCAATGCTAATTTCCCACCAAATTTATGTGACACAAAGGAGTAGTTGGCTCTGGAATCAAATAGTATATTTGCAGGCAAACCATTTACAAGAAAGGTACCCGAAGCGACGTCTGCTGCCTCCTTTTCAGCCTCGAGCGTCATCTGGAAGGCTCTCGCCTTCGGCTTCGGTGGTATGTTGGGTCTTCCTGTCTCTTTCTTCTTCGGGCAGTTCTTCAAAATGTGCCCTTCTTCATTGCACCCATAACAGGCCTTCTGGTTGAGGGTGCATTCATTGGCGTAGTGCCCAGGCTTTCCGCATTTGTAACAAGTGACCCCTCCGTCACACTTCCCAGAGTGCTTCTTCTTGGACTTGTCACACCACTTCTGTCACAACTGGCACTTTTGCTAGGAGTTTCTATTCTCATGAAACCACCAACTATAGTAAGGCTTGTAATCTAAGTGAATGTTATACCCTGTCCTCGTTCAAATACCTCTTATAGGTTCAACTAGGGGTTGGAAACCGTAGGAATTCCGGTTCAAGTTCCTTAAGAACTAAAATTCTCCTATTGGGCATAATGGACCAATAAGCCTTCAACTTGACCACTTTAGGCCATGATGGGCCATAAAGGGATTTAATTACCCCTAATGGACCCTAAACCCATTTCTTTTACCATTTTGGGTCGTGAGTCTCCTTAAGAGCCCAATGGGCCGAAAATTTATTTTTGGGCCTCATAAATTCGGCCAAGACCAACAATGGGTAAAAACACCTCATCCTCATTTACCTTAGCCCAATCTCGGCCCAAGATCATTCCAAAAACAAAAAAAAAGGAAAAGAGATGAATTATCCTAACCTTGCCACCTCAATATTGCATGGTGGTCATCCATGCATAATAACCACCATACAACAAGGTAGGTTCATGTATCTAGGCAAGGAAATCCTTTCTTTCTCTCCCTTCTTCAAACTCACGGCCATATGGCCTTTCTACCTCCGCATTTCATTCTAAAACCCAACATTTTCTCTCATCATTCCTCTCAAACACTCTCAAGAAAAACCACCCTTCTTTCCTCTCAATTTTTCGAGATTTTAAGAATTTCAAGAAGGTTTTCCCACCTAGGTCATCATCTTTGGTAAGTTTTTCATTAGATCTATGATTTCACTCCTTGATCTACTCAAAAATCTCCTCTTACACCATACTTTCGTGAATCATACTCTTATAGCACCATAGAGCTCGAAAATCATCTCCATAACACATCTAGGGTCGAGATCTCTTCACTTCTTCATCAAAACCGACTTCCAAACCCCAAGGTGAGCTTCATAGCCCCTATTTTATGTTTTTATGAGTTTTGTGGGGGGGGGGGGGGGGAATACAAGTGAAAGTGTAGATCTATATGTGTTTTGTATGCCTTGTATGATTTCCATGCTTATATGTGTGTTGTTGTGTGTTATGATGTTGGATCTAGCCATAAAACCCCTCAAAACCGAGATATACTTTATGTTAAATGATTCTAGCATCAAATATATTTCTACATACAAAGTGTTCCTAGAAAAATAGCTAAATGGCTTAGTAACATTTTCTTTGGGCTAAAAACACAATTTTTGGACCTAAAATGTGAAAAATACAAAGTTAAGGGCCCAAATTGACATATCACGAATTCTGATGGATGAGGTGTGTTAAAACAGTTTCAATAAAACAATTTCTGGAAATATACTCATTTGGAGGATTAAAAACATAAATTTCAAGCTTAATGGGCTAAAAATAACATTTTCGGCCCAATAGGGCCCATTAGGCGAAATTTTCTGTTTTGGAGGGCCAAAACTGTGTTTTTCTGTAAAACAGTGGACTATAAGTGTTCCAAGTCCTTTTCAAAGGTTTAAAATGCTTTTTAAATTTAAAAAGGACCAAAGTTGCAAAAATTTTACAATTTGGGCCAAAATTGTCAAAGTTGCGAAAAAGAAGGGCTATTACCGAGAAAACTGAAATTTCAGGGACTTAAACTGTTTTCATTGAAAAAATATGCTGAAAAATATTAATTTCAATAATCTTTGGTGTTAAAATGTCAAGAAAAATGATTTAAGGACCAAACCGGAAAGTTATTTAATTAAAGGGTTGAAAAAGTAAATTTTACAAATAATGAGGGGCTGAAAACAGAAAACTTCCAAGGCTAATTCAATACACGCAATTTGATCAAATGATGGCACCGCGACTGTCGACGAAATACAATACACAACAATACCAAAAGTCGTTGTTAAACGAATTGGTTCGGTCTCGAACCAATAAAAATCTGAAACTACTAACACGACGACACTACGATTCATACAAGTAACGTTTGGGAAT
This sequence comes from Lactuca sativa, assembly GCF_002870075.4. NCBI lineage: Eukaryota > Viridiplantae > Streptophyta > Magnoliopsida > Asterales > Asteraceae > Lactuca > Lactuca sativa. Next base: position 87,019,679 of record NC_056625.2, on the reverse strand, counting down.
TCATTATACATGCGAGTGTGCACAGACGTCTACGCACCATGTTTGGGCCCCAAAAGTGTAAAATCTTGTTTGTTGGGCCTAGCTAGCCCAATGACCTGATCTTAAGGCCCGAAGACCTCTATCTTACGAAGTGTTGGGTTTTACCGATCTAACACAACGTAAAAGGACTTTCAATGGCTTGTATACTACTGGTCCCCAAGGGTCCTTTGGTATTGCTAGTAAAGTCTACATTTCATGCGAGGCGGGTCTGGGACCCCTCGTACATTTTTTTTTATCCCCAACCGGTTAATGGAGTCATCGAGGTCTTCGTGTCCTCTTTCTCCTCGGATGTGGGACTACACGTAGTCAGGGCGGTTGGATAACGTGATTAGTACGGACGACGCCTACGGGATCGTTAGTATAGCTATAAACTGGTCGTTTGTGTAACGCGTGTTTGTAGTAATTAATCATGCTCAAAAATAATCCAACGTCGCCTGGGACTGACACTATACGCTATGCAATGGTTTCAATGTAACTTTATGGAATTCAAAGAATTAGGAAGACATCGGGTTTTCCTAGGGTTTTTCAATACATGCGGATTCGAAAAGCATACAACTCTAATGAACAATTCTTACAAGTATAGAAACAAACAAGCATACCTATGGATCTTCACAAACGTTTTCAAAAGCTTTCCTTTTCAGAAAATATCGGATTTTCTGGTTGTTTTCAAACGACACGAAACATTGTTTTTCAAATACCGCTTATGAACTCACCAACATTTCATATGTTGACGTTTTTCAAAATACTTGTATTCTCAGGTAACAGATAAATCGAAGGGATAAGTGTACTCAGTGACGTTTTGCAGCTTGTTTAATTAGCACCGCACAATCTACTTCTTGGGCATGTAATGTTATGGAACAATGTACTAAATGTAAACGCTATCAGTTGTAATATTCAAATGTTGGTGACGAATGATGTTAGGTTTCATGTATATTCATTGTGATGGTATTCAATTGAGTCACAACAGCTCCCGGACGCTTCCGCCGTCTGGTTCGGGGGTGTGACAGGTTGGTATCAGAGCTTTGTTTATAGTGAACTAGCATGTCTAGCCACACATTGATATGCAACTATAAACCAAAAGAGGGACTAACATTACTCTGAACAAAACAAGTAAATAAAACACCCTTGCTTGCATTAGGAACCAGACCTAACACCGAACCAAACAAGATAATGCTAGTATCTCGGTTAATTCAGGACTGTTCTTAGTTGTATCAAGGAGCGTATGTAGCCTGATCAACTACATTCCCTCCAAGGTACAACCATCACATGTCGTGAAGAAATCGTGATAGCTAGGAACCTAAAATCATACCCCTTAATCTCCAAGAAGGGAACCTCAACTGAATCTATGCAATAGTCGTAGAGCTATAGGAGTAATTGGTATGCTATTTGTTTCTAGTATTCATAGCCCATCGTGCAATACGCTATAGACGAGTATCATTAGCCAGGAAACCCTATCTCCCTAGTCAAGGAATAGTCGGGTGGCTCGACCCAGAGGAAGAACCCCAGGAGGGACACGAAGTAGAACTCGTAGGTGAACCCGCTGAGTCAATAATGGACCTCGAAGAGGAAGAGCCGGAGGGCAATGACGATGACGACATGGATGTAGAATCCAATGACATCAATCCTCCATGTAAATCCAGGGCACCGAATTATAGTGTGGGCCCCGGTGACCCCATGCCCCCTCGGGCACCCGATATTTGGGGATAAAGTCACCAGTAGGGAATACGACCACACTACGGTAAGAGCTGAGGTCTCTTTAATTTTAGCCACAGAGGACCAGCTGACCAGGCCCTCCCAGTCGTGGTGCGACGCACTCGAGGTATCGATAACCAAGCTCAGGACACCCCAAATCGAACGAAACAAATGTGGTTTGTTATTAAGAGGGATGAAAGGAAAACACGGGAAGTGAATGGAGACTCTCGAGCGAGACAATTAGTTTGGGAGGCACGCCTACGAGATACCGAGCAACAAGTAGCTCGTCTCCGAGGTGCATCCACTTCATCAGCATCACCACCAGACACTTCTCGCCACGACTAGGATCAACCTTTTCTAATTTCCCCTACTATCCGACATGACTCTCTTTCGTGTACTAAGATGGTACATACCCCTGAAACGATTATGTGTTATATTTATTTCATATTGCTGCAAAGACTCAATTATATGCACAAGCGAACCCTCGAAACCACTAGATACTTAAGGATCTCGAAACTAAAACAACCCATATAATCTAAGGATAGACGTAACAATCGTGCCAAATCTGTGATTACCTATTACCGCAAATACATCACAGGGATGTAGATGGAGGCAGTAAGAATTATACAACAAGATGCAAAAATTTATAGAGTACAACCAGGAATGACGATCATTACTTACGATCTGGGTTATCAATGTGCATCAGGAAAATGCCATCCCGCAAGAATAACAAGCACACCCGCGAGACACCACTCTTGCAGATGGACTCTGCTACATTTCAAGCTGCTGTAATGGCAGCAGTAACCGCTGCTATGGCACAGATCAATGCAAACAACCCTAAAGGAGGCAGGGATAACATTGACAACTCCAGCCAAAGGAACAAACATGGAAACCAAGAAGTGACAACCTGTCAAGGAACTCCAAACCCCAAGCTTAAGAGCAAGAAGCTGAGGACTGGAGGTAAGAGAAAGGGACAACACACTCAAGGGTTCTCAAGGGAGCAACGTGTGGTTGCTGTTCATGCGACCACGACCCCTATTACACCAGCAACCAGGAGACCATATGCTGGAAACCTTCCAAAATGCAACCAGTGCAAATTCCATCATAATGGAGCCTGCAGGGAGATGCATTGTAACAAATGCAACCGAAAGAATCACGTCGCCAAATTCTGTAGAGCTTATCCATGCCAGAATCGTCAGCCAAATGAAAACGACAACGATCGCAACAACCCTAACAACAACACCAATGATGAGACCAGTCGCACCTGCTATAGGTGTGGAGGAACTGGTCACATCAGGCGCAATTGCCCTAGGGATAACAATCGAGGAGCAGAAGGATCAGAAATGGTCCTGGCCTTGGGTCAAGGCGAAGCAATCCAAAACCCAACGATTGTTACTAGTACGTTCCCACTTGACAACTCTTTCGCTTACCTCTTATTCAATGGTAAATCCGAGTGAAGTTTTGGTTAGTAACAACTTCAAACACTTACTAAAACAACATCCCCAAAGCTAAGCTAAGCCTTTTCAATGGACATGGCCAAAGGGGAAAAATGATTTAATCTAGGGTACTCATGTGGAGTACACCTTAACACTAAACAACCATTCATTACAAATAGATTTCATGCCAGTAAATATTAGGAGTTTTAATGTGATAATCGTCATGGTTGGGTAAGCCCCCACCGTGCTGATACTATGTGTCGCGAGAAGGCCGTTTGCCTTCACCTTCCTAATCACGAAAACTCTAATAATCCATGGTGATAAACCTGGCGCTAATCCTCTTCCTATCTCGTGCATCAAGGCACAGAAGTGCCTGCACCAGAAGAACTACGTTTTCCTCACTGATGTTGTGGACAAGACCAAAGAAGAGGTAGGCATACAGGGTATTCCAGTAGCTTGTGATTTTCCCAAATGTGTTTCCTAAGGAACTTTCGGGAATACCCCAGAGAGACGGGTTGAATTTCGAATCAACCTCATATCGGGAACCACATCAATTGCCAATTCACCCTATAGGTTGACTCCCGCCGAAAATTCACAAGTTATCCAGTCAACTGAGTAGAATTGTTGCGCAAAGGATTCATCGGACCAAGCTTTTCACCCTGGAGAGCTCTGGTCTCGTTCTTCAAGAAGACGGATCCTTCAAAAGGCACCTCGATTTTAGGAAATTGAATAAGCTCCCTATAGAAAATCGATACCCACTTCCTCGGACTGACGATCTATTTGGCAAGCTCCAAGGAGCTAGTTACTTCTCTAAAAAAATAGATCTAAGAACCGGTTATCATCAACTTCGAGCCCGAGAAGAGGACATTCCAAAAAAAAAAAAAAACTGCCTTCCAAACTTGTCACGACCATTTCAAATCCATTGTGAAACCCTTCGGTCTAACGAATGCTCCCATGGTTTTCATGAACCTTACGAACCAAGTTTCCCAACCATTCCTAGTTAGCCCTTTCACTATTTTCATCAATAACATACTCATCTGCTCACAAAGCGAGAACGAAACACTATCATCATCTACGACCAGCCTAGAAAGCATCAAGGCTGGGAATGTCGCGATGAAAGCACTACATGGATGGATAAAACTCTCGAAATCGAAAGACGAAGCTTTTTGTTATAAGAGTTGAGTTGGGCGTTATCTGGGTGATCGTCGATAGGTTAACCCAATCTGCTCATTTCCTGCCAATACGGAAATCAAACAAGATGGAAGGATTAGCTTGGATCTATATCCAGGAGATCGTGAGACTCCATGAAATATCGGTATCTACTATCTTAGATCGAGATAACAGATTTTCTTCAGGACTATGGCAGTCACTTCAGAGGGCTATGGGAACATAACTAGACATAAGCGTTGCTTACCACCTTCAAACCAACAGCCAAAGTGAACGAACCATTCGACCACTCAAATTCATGTTACAAGTCTAGGTGTGTGAGTTCAACAAGTCAGGGGATACCCGGTTTCCCTTGGCAAAATTCTCATACAATAACAACTACCGCACGAGCATCAAGAATGCTCCTTTCAAAAACTCTTTATAGTCATAAATGCATATCACTCGGTGGTACTCCCATGAGAGCAGAAACCATTGCGAAACAACAGAGAAGATGATCCAAATCAAAGCTTGACTTCAAGCATTGCGAGAACAACAGAAGAGCTATTCCGACAAGCGGCGTAAGCCATTAGGATGTCAAGTCAGGGATCGCATGCTATTAAAGGAATCTCCCTGGAAAGGAATGATTCGCTTTAGGAAACGAGAAAACCAGACCCACGATGCGCTGGACTGTTCGAGATTCTTGCTCGAATTGGTCCAAAGACATATAGACTGTAACTGCCTGTAGAGCTCAGCAACGTGAACCCTGTGTTCTGTGTCCTGAATCTGAAAAGTGCCTATCAGAAAAAAAAAACTCTTATCATTCCCTTTATAAGGGATCGAAATGAACAAGAATCTCATGTTCGTCAAAGAACTAGTCGAGGTGTTTGAGATAGGGAAGTAGAGCATACAAAGCAAAGCCACATTTTCATTGTGAAGATTCGGTGGAACGCTAAGCGTGGACCGAAATACACATGAGAAGCGCGAAGATCAAATGAAGTACCTATCCTCTCATTCATGATCATACCATTCGAAAGAATTTCGGGATGAAATTCCCTCTAACGGGGGGATGATGTCACAACTGGCACTTTTGCTAAGAGTTTCTATTCTCATGAAACCACCAACTATAGTAAGGCTTGTAATCTAAGTGAATGTTATACCCTGTCCTCATTCAAATACCTCTTATAGGTTCAACTAGGGGTTGGAAACCGTAGGAATTCCGGTTCAAGTTCCTTATGAACTAAAATTCTCCTATTGGGCATAATGGACCAATAAGCCTTCAACTTGACCACTTTAGGCCATGATGGGCCATAAAGGGATTTAATTACCCCTAATGGACCCTAAACCCATTTCTTTTACCATTTTGGGCCGTGAGTCTCCTTAAGAGCCCAATGGGCCGAAAATTTATTTTTGGGCCTCATAAATTCGGCGAAGACCAACAATGGGCAAAAACACCTCATCCTCATTTACCTTAGCCCAATCTCGGCCCAAGATCATTCCAAAAACAAAAAAAAAAGGAAAAGAGATGAATTATCCTAACCTTGCCACCTCAATATTGCATGGTGGTCATCCATGCATAATAACCACCATACAACAAGGTAGGTTCATGTATCTAGGCAAGGAAATCCTTTCTTTCTCTCCCTTCTTCAAACTCACGGCCATATGGCCTTTCTACCTCCGCATTTCATTCTAAAACCCAACATTTTCTCTCATCATTCCTCTCAAACACTCTCAAGAAAAACCACCCTTCTTTCCTCTCAATTTTTCGAGATTTTAAGAATTTCAAGAAGGTTTTCCCACCTAGGTCATCATCTTTGGTAAGTTTTTCATTAGATCTATGATTTCACTCCTTGATCTACTCAAAAATCTCCTCTTACACCATACTTTCGTGAATCATACTCTTATAGCACCATAGAGCTCGAAAATCATCTCCATAACACATCTAGGGTCGAGATCTCTTCACTTCTTCATCAAAACCGACTTCCAAACCCTAAGGTGAGCTTCATAGCCCCTATTTTCTGTTTTTATGAGTTTTGTGGGGGGGGGGGGGGGAATACAAGTGAAAGTGTAGATCTATATGTGTTTTGTATGCCTTGTATGATTTCCATGCTTATATGTGTGTTGTTGTGTGTTATGATGTTGGATCTAGCCATAAAACCCCTCAAAACCGAGATATACTTTATGTTAAATGATTCTAGCATCAAATATATTTCTACATACAAAGTGTTCCTAGAAAAATAGCTAAATGGCTTAGTAACATTTTCTTTGGGCTAAAAACACAATTTTTGGACCTAAAATGTGAAAAATACAAAGTTAAGGGCCCAAATTGACATATCACGAATTCTGATGGATGAGGTGTGTTAAAACAGTTTCAATAAAACAACTTCTGGAAATATACTCATTTGGAGGATTAAAAACATAAATTTCAAGCTTAATAGGCTAAAAATAACATTTTCGGCCCAATAGGGCCCATTAGGCGAAATTTTCTGTTTTGGAGGGCCAAAACTGTGTTTTTCTGTAAAACAGTGGACTATAAGTGTTCCAAGTCCTTTTCAAAGGTTTAAAATGCTTTTTAAATTTAAAAAGGACCAAAGTTGCAAAAATTTTACAATTTGGGCCAAAATTGTCAAAGTTGCGAAAAAGAAGGGCTATTACCGAGAAAACTGAAATTTCAGGGACTTAAACTGTTTTCATTGAAAAAATATGCTGAAAAATATTAATTTCAATAATCTTTGGTGTTAAAATGTCAAGAAAAATGATTTAAGGACCAAACCGGAAAGTTATTTAATTAAAGGGTTGAAAAAGTAAATTTTACAAATAATGAGGGGCTGAAAACAGAAAACTTCCAAGGCTAATTCAATACACGCAATTTGATCAAATGATGGCACCGCGACTGTCGACGAAATACAATACACAACAATACCAAAAGTCGTTGTTAAACGAATTGGTTCGGTCTCGAACCAATAAAAATCTGAAACTACTAACACGACGACACTACGATTCATACAAGTAACGTTTGGGAATTCATTATACATGCGAGTGTGCACAGACGTCTACGCACCATCTTTGGGCCCCAAAAGTGTAAAATCTTGTTTGTTGGGTCTAGCTAGCCCAATGACCTGATCTTAAGGCCCGAAGACCTCTATCTTACGAAGTGTTGGGTTTTACCGATCTAACACAACGTAAAAGGACTTTCAATGGCTTGTATACTACTGGTCCCCAAGGGTCCTTTGGTATTGCTAGTAAAGTCTACATTTCATGCGAGGCGGGTCTGGGACCCCTCGTACATTTTTTTTTATCCCCAACCGGTTAATGGAGTCATCGAGGTCTTCGTGTCCTCTTTCTCCTCGGATGTGGGACTACACGTAGTCAGGGCGGTTGGATAACGTGATTAGTACGGACGACGCCTACGAGATCGTTAGTATAGCTATAAACTGGTCGTTTGTGTAACGCGTGTTTGTAGTAATTAATCATGCTAAAAAATAATCCAACGTCGCCTGGGACTGACACTATACGCTATGCAATGGTTTCAATGTAACTTTATGGAATTCAAAGAATTAGGAAGACATCGGGTTTTCCTAGGGTTTTTCAATACATGCGGATTCGAAAAGCATACAACTCTAATGAACAATTCTTACAAGTATAGAAACAAACAAGCATACCTATGGATCTTCACAAACGTTTTCAAAAGCTTTCCTTTTCAGAAAATATCGGATTTTCTGGTTGTTTTCAAACGACACGAAACATTGTTTTTCAAATACCGCTTATGAACTCACCAACATTTCATATGTTGACGTTTTTCAAAATACTTGTATTCTCAGGTAACAGATAAATCGAAGGGATAAGTGTACTCAGTGACGTTTTGCAGCTTGTTTAATTAGCACCGCACAATCTACTTCTTGGGCATGTAATGTTAGGGAACAATGTACTAAATGTAAACGCTATCAGTTGTAATATTCAAATGTTGGTGACGAATGATGTTAGGTTTCATGTATATTCATTGTGATGGTATTCAATTGAGTCACAACAGCTCCCGGACGCTTCCGCCGTCTGGTTCGGGAGCTGTTGTGACTCAATTGAATACCATCCCATGACATTTTCAGAGCTTCTCCCCGTGGCATTGTATCTGCCAATAGCTTCCACCAGCTCAAGACTCCAGTTTTCAATTGTCTCACAGCGAAGAGAGTCTTCTGCTTCTCGCTGCAGTCGCAAATCTCAAACACCATCTCCATCTCGGAGATCCAGTCCATAATCTCATCAGACTTTGGGCTTCCTGAGAGACTTGGTGGTTTCGCACCCAAGAAATTTTTGTACATCCGCCCATCCTTGTTGTTTCTCCCTTCTGGGCCATCCTTTTGCTCACCTTGAGTCCCTACTTGACTCACTTGGCGGCTATATCCCTTCCTCAGATGGCTCGGGAACCGGCTCCGTTGGTTCAACATGTATGGTAGGTTTGTCCCTATTTTCGTGGATCATCCGTCTTATTTCTTCCCTTTGTTCAGCTAGCATAGCCTGAATCATGGCTTGAACTCCAGCCATGGTGACTGGCTCAGGTGCAACTTCTTCCACAACAGGTATTTGCTGAACCACTGGGGGTTGGTTCCTATCTCCATTTGCGTTCACGTTTCCGCTACGGGTCCTTGCCATCTTGATCTATACACCGAATAAGGTGAATTCAGATCTTTATTTAGGATAGACGTTTAAATCGTCCTTATCACTCCGAAACGTTTACATGCTAGTTCTAATATCGTAGTCGTACGTTTAGAATCCTAAACACATAAGGTTTCCAGATCCGATCGGCAACAGACCATAGATCCGAACAATTAACAGCATATTATGCACAAAGCATTTAGCACATAAAAGCATTTTAGGCACAAAAATTCCTAAAATAAGCTAGTGCTCACACCTCACAATCATCGCTTAGCATTCTAAGTTTAAGTCTAGAAATCCTACAAATTCCTTGTTCGCTTAAACTAATGCTCTGATACCAACTGTGACATCCCCAAAATCACGGCCAGAAAAGACCGGTTTGTTTATGCTTTGTTTAAAAATCAGAGTTACATTTTAAATGAAAGTGTTGCGGAATTTTTCCCAAAACAAAAATATGATAAAGATTTATCAAAAGCATTTCCATAGAAATGTATTTCATTAAAAGACTCGGGATGTCATGTTCGTACAGATCAAAAGCATAAACAGTACAATAAAAGCCTTACTACATTATTTCATATCTACAGGCCTATATCCGTAATCCCTCGTCCAAAACATCACACCTATGCTCATGCGCCACTACCTGTAATACATAAAACTGAGTGGGTCAGGCTTGGGAGCCTGGTGAGCACATTGGGTTTTCAACCCACAATAAATAAGTTTATTAATTTCATCAATCAACAATAACCCGATTACCAGTTCCAGTTATACTCACTTTACGTCCCTAAACACCTATCATAAGGGACCTAGCCTAAGGATCATCATCGGGACGGACACTACTGCTAAGGGGATTCCTCGGCAATAAATGTCCTAAAGGCAACCATGTGGGGGATGGAGTACACCGGTGAACACATCGTTCACAAACACCTACACGTTGCGAGCCTGTTAGTGTTCCACTGGACTGTCTAGAAGAGTCCGTGGTCGTCATCCATACTCGGCTAGATGACAGAATCAACAACATCAACATCGAGGCCTCTCATCATTTTATCACACACCACCTATTACATCTACCCATGTTTTACCCCAACATTTTCGTATATATAAAATACATATACAGTTTAAATCATTGAAAACATGTATAACAACGTTCATCCAGCATAGATAGCAAGTAATCAGATAATATGCACACATAGCACGAAATTTATAAAATACTTCATATCTATGTGTAAGCTGAAAGTAACTATGCACTCACCTGATTAGGTGGTGACTCAACACTGGGACAGCGCTCCGATACTCTAAAAATGATATTCCTTCGATAAAACCTAGTATCGATACCACTAGGGTTTAGTTTAACGATAACCGCGACAAATTAATTAGTCCGAGTATTATTAAGCGTTAATAATACTCGATATAACTCATAATAATAACTCAAATAATTATTTTAAGGACCTAATAACATTCCTATAATTATTTGAAAGCTATATTAAAAATTGCGTAAGCGTAGCACACTTACAACGAATTTTATCGAGAACCGGGACTTAATTGGAGCAGCGTTTCGAAACCGAAAAACTCCTTTTTCTCGGGACTCCGGGAGCCTCGGGGATTCCCTAGGGTGCTAAGGGGCTTAACTAGGGTTTAGAGGTGTTTTGGGGTTGTAGAGAGAGAAAGAAGTTAGAGAGAGAAGTGAAAAAGGTGTGAAAAATGATGAAGTCTCGGCCTCCTTTTATAGTCCTGCGAGGCCTCGGTACGCTGGGCGTACCTCGGACCTACGCGGGGCGTAACCATCGGATAAGGGCGCCACCTCGGACCAGCTGGCTTGCACTCTGGAAGAGATAAGGGCGAGGGTACGCGGGGCGTACTGGCTTCGGACGCGGAGCGTACAGTGAGGGCAGGTGTCATCATCCGAAGCGCGTTCCTTCATCAGCGATGGGCGGCCCAGATGCAGCCACGTCATCAACCTCGCAACAGACTTCGCATTTTCATATTTCAACTTTAAAAATTCGTAACTTTCGCGTACGACCTCCGTTTTCGACGTTCTTTATATCCACGCGAAGGTGGGAACGTACTCTACAACTTTCGTTTAGATTTCGTCGGCTAATTTTGGCTCGATTTTAAATTTTATATTATTAACGGGCCGGGACACGATTGGTCTGTTAAATCCTCATAACTTCTTCATCCGTCATCCGTTTTCACCCATCTTTTTCTCGTTACGCTACTCTTAACGAGATCTTCGATTCTCGTTCAGGTTGTGTCGGCTAATAAACCGCTCGATCTAATATTCGAATTTCGGGCTGTACACTGCTATTCCGAAACTTCGAAAAATCATAACTTCTTCATACGAAGTCAGATTTGGGCGTTCTTTTTATCGATGTTCTTAGTTTAACTTATTCTACGACTTTCGTTTAGATCGCTAAGGCTAAATCTCGCTCTATCGTAAGTTCACTATTCACGCTTCCCGGTATCGTGCCGGTTCTGTCGCGAAACTTCGACGGGTCATAACTTCTTCGTTATAACTCGGATTTCGGCGTTCCTTATATGCACGGAAACCTTGAGACATATTCTAAGACTTTATGTAGAGATATAGGGCTTATCTCACACTTTAATTTTGACGCTTATTTTTATTATTTATTAATTATACATTTATAATTAAATAATAAACACATAAACACACATAATTCACATAATACTCAAATATTTCATCTTTATTACTTCAAAAAGAGTTACAAGAGTTGACCTAGACTATTACATTGACAAAAATGCTTAGCCCTGAAACCCGGACGTTACAGCGCTCAATGTAATTCAGGCTGTCATCAACCTGTATATCCTCTAACGGCACTACCGCTGAATCGTCCACTAGACACTTCCACAACTGAGAAACATGGAAAGTGCTGTGGATCTGGCTGAGCTCGGCTCGCAGATCCAGCCTATACGCCACCTTGCCCACCCGGGCTACAACCCTGAACGGTCCGATGAATCTCGGGCCCAACTTGCCCCGTTTCCTGAGTCGAATGGCGCCTTTCCAAGGCGACACCTTCAGGAGAACCATATCCCTGACTTGGAACTCCAAGTCGGATCGACGCTTGTCGGCGTAACTCTTCTGTCGACTCTGAGCAGTCTGAAGCCTGCTCCGAACCTGCTGGATCCTTTCGGTCGTCTTGAGCACCACTTCGGTACTCCCCATGACTCTCTGGCCATCTTCTCCCCAGCATATCGGGGTCCTGCACCTCCGTCCGTACAACATCTCGAATGGAGGGCAGCCGATACTCGCGTGGTAGCTGTTGTTGTACGAGAACTCAGCCAAGGGAAGATAGGTATCCCAGCTACCACCGAAGTCTAACACGCACGCCCGCAACATATCCTCCAAGGTCTGGATGGTCCGCTCGCTCTGACCGTCCGTCTGCTGGTGAAAGGCGGTGCTAAAATGCAAATGAGTGCCCAACTCGTCATGAAATCTCTTCCAGAGTCTGGAAGTAAAACGCACATCCCTGTCCGAGATAACCGATACTGGCACCCCGTGCCGCGCCACAATCTCCCTAATATAGATGTCGGCCAATTTCTCGCCCGATATGCTCTCCTGGATCGGGATAAAGTGAGCACTCTTGGTCAATCGATGCATGATGACCCAAATCGAATCCACTCCGTGCGCGGTCCTAGGAAGCTTCATGATAAAATCCATCGTGATATCTTCCCATTTCCACAGTGGAATATCCAACGGCTGCATCTTGCCATGCGGTCTCTGATGTTCGGCCTTGACCTTCATGTAGGTCAAGCACCGCTCGACGTACCATGCCACATCCCGCTTCATGCAGGGCCACCAATAATCTAGACGAAGATCCCTATATATCTTCGTCGCCCCGGGATGAATAGAGAATCGGGACTTGTGCGCCTCCTCCATCAAGATCTGGTGCACGCCTCTGTGATACGGCACCCACACCCTGCGGTGTAGTGTTAATAACCCTTGGCTATCATAATCGAAGGAGGAAACCTGACCCACCACGCGCTCGCTCTTCCGATGTTCCTCCTTGATAGCCTCCTGCTGAGCCTCCCGAATTCGCTCCAATAGGGGAGTCACTATGGTCATCCTCATGCAAACGTCCCTGATCGCCGCCGCCTTGCGGCTAAGCGCATCGGCCACCACGTTGGCCTTCCCTGGGTGGTAAAGGATCTCGCAATCATAATCCTTTACCACGTCCAACCACCGACGCTGCCTCATGTTCAGATTCGGCTGATCCATGAGGTACCTCAAACTCTTGTGGTCCGTGTAAATGGTACATCGAACCCCGTAGAGGTAATGTCGCCAAATCTTGAGGGCAAAAACCACCGCCCCAACTCCAAATCATGCGTCGGGTAGTTCGCCTCGTGAGGCTTAAACTGCCTCGAAGCGTAGGCAATGACATGCCCCCTCTGCATCAGTACCGCGCCCAACCCTGAAATGGACGCGTCACAATAAACCACAAAATCCTCTACGCCCTCTGGCAGGGCTAAGATCGGCGCCTCGCCGAAAGACCACGACTTTCTTCGTCAGCCGCGTCAGGGGTACGACTATTTTGGAGAAATCCTGAGTAAATCTCTGATAGTAGCCTGCTAATCCCAGGAAACTCCGAATCTCAGATGGAGACTTCGGAACCTCCCATCTCATCACGGCCTCGACCTTGGCCGGATCAACCAGAATCCCGTTCTGGTTGACAAGGTGTCTGAGAAATTGCACCTCGTGCAACCAAAACTCACACTTGGAGAACTTGGCATACAAGCTCTCCCTCCTCAGGGTCTCCAACACCTCTCTCAGATGCTCCTCGTGCTTCTCCTGAGTCTTGGAATAAACCAAGATGTCATTGATAAAGACTATCACAGATTGATCCAACATCGGTCTGCATACGCGGTTCATGAGGTCCATGAACGCAGCAGGAGCATTGGTGAGCCCAAACGGCATCACTACGAACTCATAGTGGTCATAGCGCGTCCGAAACACGGTCTTCTGCGTATCCTCCTCCCTGACCCTCATCTGATGGTATCCCGAACGCAAATCGATCTTGGAAAATCAAGACGCTCCCTGAAGCTGGTCAAAGAGGTCATCAATCCTCGGGAGTGGGTAACGGTTCTTCACCGTTACCTTATTCAGCTCCCGATAGTCTATGCACATCCGGTGCGACCCATCCTTCTTCTTCACAAACAGGATCGGGGCTCCCCAGGGTGAACTACTCGGACGAATAAATCCCTTGTCTAGCAGCTCCTGCAGCTGCGTAGACAACTCCTGCATCTCGGGAGTAGCCAATCGATACGGTGCCTTGGCTATCGGAGCCGCACCAGGAACGAGGTCAATCCTGAACTCCACCTGTCGCTCCGGAGGTATCCCAGGAAGCTCCTCTGGGAAAACATCTGCGAAATCCCACACCACCGGAACCTCGCTCACTGTCACCTTACCCGCCTCCCGGGTATCCATCACGTACGCGACATATCCTGCGCATCCCTGCTGAAGGTAGCGTCTCGCCCTCGCTGCTGAACATACTACGGGTCCACACTGCGGCCTCTCGCCATGAATCACTAACTCTCCCCCCTGGGGTCCTGACCCGCACTAGTTGCTGCGCGCAATCTATCACCGCCCCATTATGGCTCAACCAATCCATGCCTATAATCACCTTGTTCCCACGTAGCGGAATGGGAACCAGGTCTACTAAGTAGCGCTCCTCAAACAGACGCAATACGCAATCCCAAAACACCATCGATACTCGTACCGATCGATCATCAGCAATCTCTACCTCCAAAGGGCAATCCAACATGCCCGAAGACTCAGGAAACTTCTTGCTAAGCGCAAGGGACACAAATGATCGGGATGCACCCGAGTCGAACAATACCTGAATTGGGATGCCGTTCACATGGAACGATCCTAACACATATTTATATATACACACAGAGCACATATCAATATCATGGCATCATAAAAAAATAATATAAGGGGAAAAGGATCATACCCGTCACCACATCGGGTGCGACGCGTGCCTCCTCGGTAGTCAGCTGAAATGCCCAACTCCTCACCACCGGAGCCTCTGCCTTGCCCTGTCGGCCATCAGTGATCCGCAGGGTCGCCGGAGCTGGCACCTTCACTGGCGCTGAAACTGTTAACTGGGGGCAATTAGACTTCTTGTGGCCCCTCTGGTTGCAGTGGAAACACAGCAACTCAGACGTCTGAATAACTGCTGCCAGAGCAATGCAATCCCTGCTATAGTGTCCAGGCTTGCCGCACTTGTAGCAGCCCGATGATCCCAACCTGCACGCCCCCTCGTGCGTCTTGCCGCATTTCCTGCAGTGTCCCCGTCCCTGTTAGCCTTTCGGCCCCACATCTGATCCCTTGGGCTTCTTCCCCGAAGCCCCTCCTGGCTGACCCTCTTCTGCCTTCCGTTTCCGGATGTGCTCCAAGTCTATCTCCCTCCCCCTCGCCCTAGCAATCATGGAGTCCAGGGTAGGGCAAGCTGAAAAGCTAACATGCTCCCGGATGTTAGCCCGTAGCATATCATGATAACGGGTCCTCCTCATATCCTCGTCACCAGCATACTGGGGCACCAAAAAAGCCCTCTCCCAGAACTTGGCGGTGATCTCCGCCACGGTCACAATCGTCTGCCTCATGTCCAAAAACTCCCTGGCCAGCTGCTGAAGCTCGACAGCCGACGCAAACTTTGCCCTGAATCTGGTCACAAAATCTGACCAAGTCATAGCCTCGATCGCTGAGGCTCCCAACGAGTAACCCACTGACTCCCACCAGTCTTGAGCTCGGTCTCGTAAGCATCCTACTGCATACCTCACCTTTGACCCCTCGGGGCAGAAGCTAGTCAACTGTGCAGACTCGATGTCTGCAATCCATCGTCTGGTGGCAATGGGGTCTTTCACCCTGTGGAAATCTGGCGCACCACTGCCCCTGAAGTCCTTAAAGGACAGTGTGCGAGATCCCGACTGGCTAGATGCCATGTCGCTCCTAAACGCCCTGAGGCGATCCTCCATCAACTCGATGATCCCTTCCTTGATCGACCCGAAGATAATGGGAGTCGACTCAAGGATACCCCTGGTGATCTTTGACGCGATGAACTCGCGTAGTCCCTCTTCTACCGGCTCAGAACCTGATCCCGAACATGACCCCTCTCCTGAACCGCCATCTATCGGCCTCGATCGAAGTACCACCATTCTGCAATACATCACAACAATCATTAGTGATACTGATACTTCCTGAGGGATCACACTACCACAAGTTCCCTGGTCTCATCTTGGTCTCCCTTGGTTCGGGTACGGATCCTCTGCTTTCAGTAGTACGGGCCCATACTACCTTCCACATCTATCCGTACCTTCTTCAAGGACTGCCTCGACTCCACCAGATCCCTTTCACTATGGCTGATCACTGCTATACTCATCCTAGGCTTGCCCTAGGGAAATCTCTGACTCTACTCTATTTAGTCCTCAGCTGTTGCAGGTCTCCTTGTAATGCCAATAGCCACTCCCCGAATACCATCACATGTGATGAGGCTCAGATAATCCTTCGAGTACCCAACTCGTCCCTACAATGGTTGGACTCAAACAAGAGCTACGCAGTAGGATCAAATCCGGCACTCTAAGATTATTCAACCCTGATCACATGTGACGTGACGTATTCGCCTAATGGCTAACTCCCACCACTCAGAGTCCCACAAAGCACAAAGCAAGCAACATTCAAACTAAGGGAACAATCTCAAGCAAATCCGCTCTCATGGAGAGAAACTGTTCTAGCATACAGAGCTAATACTCATACCATCAGGCATAACCTAACAAACTATCCTACTGCTGTCTACTCGATTCTAGCATGCAATTCTCATACAAATGAAACACATAAAGCAGGCACATAAGGCATCACTCCTAGATCCTTAGTCCTAGTCTAGCAAGCTGTTATACAAAAGCTGTTAAACATAACATAAACTTGTATGGGTACTTTGGGGAATACTTACTTGAGCTCGGCCGGTCGCGCACATCACACACTTCGTTCTTTCTCAAAACTCTTTTCTCAATTTTAGAAAACATTTTCTTTTAGAAAATCTTTTAATCCCTCGATTTGAGTCCAGACACCCCCGAAGGTGTGTCCGAATCCCTCAAACCAGGGCTCTGATACCAACTTGTAACGACCCAAAATTTCACGTCCAAAAATTTCGCTATAAATCATTACTTGGAAACCATTAATAATTAAAAAAATTGTATAATTAAACCATTTAACATCGAAAACTAAAACGAAATTCACAACATTTAAACAACCAAAATATCAGAGTGTCATTCCCAGAATAAACTCATAACTGCGGAAACAAAAGTGTGTGTGATATGCTGCTACCGGGCCTGCTCCTTCCCCTTGGCTGAAGAGGTACCTAAAACAACAACTAGAAAACGTAAGCACAAAGCTTAGTAAGTTCCCCCACTATACCACATACCATAATAATCACATAACATACATCTATCGTCAGGCATATCTGGGTGCCCGACCTACCCCTTCTGTCCTCTCGACTGGATATTGCCTAGCATACCTGGGTGCTGGCCTCCCCTTCAGTCCTCTCGACCGGGTACTGCCTAGCATATCTGGGTGCTGGCCTCCCCTTCGGTCCTCTCGACCGGATACCAGAGACTACTTCTCCCCTCTACTACTACCACATAATATGTATCACAGTATCAGAATCTATCTGGCATGGCTGGGTATAACTATCCCTTCGGCCCTATCGACCGGATATCTTGGGGACTATCTCCCCTACTACCACAAACACATAGCATCACATCATACTAATACATAAGCATGGAACAAGTAGTAGTAACCCTAGATGATTATCACGGAGACAATCATCCACATACAATTCCTACTGGTGGGCCGGCATTGTGGTCGTAGACCCACCACTACTGGAAGTAACTCACCTCGAAGTAGCTGCTGATCTGGTCGGGAACTGACTTCCTACTGCTGCTCCGGAAATCCTCCGGCTGAAATTCCCACAACATACTCAATCAAAACATGCAAACTGAAACACAACAATAATACTTAATCCTATATGTCCCCAAACTTGTGGGAGTAAATAAAACACCTTTGTTTAAACAACATATTGATTACTCATTATTCGTCGTTTACTGTTTCAGAAAATCAACTTATTACTCAAATTACAACAATAGTTGTCCCATGCACAAAGCATGCACACTATGTTTCCTATCGTTCTTACTTTGTGAAATCGATCAATTGAAAAACCTTTCCAATGATGCTTATTTCACAATTCCCGATCCTTATCATTAGTGTTAGAACACAACGTTCTTGCCACTACTAGAATATGCTAGATTCTAACATTTTATGCAACGATCTTTTCGCAAAGTCATAGCACAAAAGTCACCAAGATTTGGCCAATGAAATTACAAAGTACTCTATCAGAAATTGTTACAAGACAATTCCATAGACGTGAAGTCTCACATTCAAAGTACATTCCTTCTTGCATAAAATTTTCTAATCTAGACATAGACTCTTAATATCCAAATCCCAATATGGAAACATTTTCATATTTTCCATATGACAACTCATTCTTAATAGAATCTTATCTATTCATAATAATGTCGATATGGTCCATCCAATACCATACTTCCAACTACTCACAAGCGACCAATCCTCAGCGAACTTTGGATCATCCTTTGATAGTTTAATTATTTTAGTCAAAACAGATTCTAGTCCTTTTTCCCTCTTAATGCGCTAGACATTTGGAAAATTTTAGAATGGTCAAATATTATAGCATTTGCAATCGATCCTATACCCGAAGAGTATGGGACATGATGCATAATGTATTACATAAAGATATGATACTTTATCAATCTATAACAACCATAAATTTTACTTCAAATTTAAACTTTTTAAATCATACATAAAAACCAAATAGCATTGTTTACAAAATGTTTTCAAATCATTTCCCATCAGAGTGTCCCAAAAATCATAACATAAGGACGAGGAGCGGTACGGTCACGCCTTCGCCTTTCCATGACCTCCTGAAGTACCTGAAACAATAAACTGAAAACTGTAAGCCCGAGGGCTTAGTGAGCTACCCCCAAAATACCAATACCACACTGACAATACCATATCAGTAATAATCAGTCGATCAACATGCATACTGGGCCATCGGCCTGAATGGACAGCCCTGTCGGGCCTACAGTCTGCCTGAATCTATCCCGAGCCTTCGGCATGACTGCTCCGCCATGTGGGCCTACAGTTTTCCCGGACCACTCATAGGGTATATTGGCCTTCAGCACAAAGCAGGACTGCCTCAACCCAACAACAAACAAATAAGCACGTTCTCATATAACAGGTAATCACATAACAGTCCATAGACAATCAAATCGATCTAACAAATCATAAGGCATAACAACATCCTAACCAGGATACCGACCTAAACCAGGTCAGTAACATAATACTGTCCTAATTACCAGGACGCTAATCTCATCAGATCAATAAGCACATCAACCCATACATGTACAAATATCAGATATAACTATCTCACAGATCATCGATCATAGTAATCTCTCATAACCAAAACACCGACCTAACCAGGTCACTAACATATCAATCCTAACGGATCATGAGAGCATGACAACATACTGTCTATCTGGATACCGATCTAACATATCATAACCACATGTAGCATACCATAACAATAACAACTAAAAGGGCCGGCCTTGGTGCCGTAGACCCTATCGATATAGTGAGGATAACTCACCTTGCAAATGTCGATTCGGAAGAGTAAACTCCAACTCTCGGATCACTTGAAACGAGCTCCACCACCTATCATCATAGTACATCGTACTCATAAGTCCTTAACCATATAAGGTACCCCATAACGCACTAGTCAACCCCTGGTCAAAATCAAAGCCCTCAGTCAAGGTCAACAGTCCATGTTGACCGCAACTCGCCGAGTTCCTTTGATTCTTATTCGAACTTTAAGGCCACCCGTCGAGTTCCCTCCTTGTGACTCGACGGATACACACTCATACATATCCAAGAGAAAACTCAAATGACTCGCCGAGTTGTTCTTCAACTCGTCGAGTCTTATGGCGATCTTCATCGGACTCGCCGAGTTGTTCATCCAACTCGTCGAGTTCACGACCATCTTCATGTGACTCGCCAAGTCAACTTTGCGACTCACCGATTCCATTCAGCCATTTTATCATGCAGACAACTTTCAAGCCATGGCAAGGCCCCAAATTGTAGATCCAACTTCCTTAGACCTGCTTATCACGTAAAGTTGCAAAATTTACGTGGATGCAAGGCTTCAATGACTCAAAAAGCCCAAACTATGCTTGAAATGGGATTTTACACTTAGGGAGGGGCTCAAACTTGCCAAAGCTAAGAACTTTATTGTCCTTGAATCTATAGAGAGTTCAGATCTGAAGTTACAACTTCAGATCTTGGCTCATACTCCAGGAAATGACTTTAAAACCCAACCAAGAACCCTAATCTCCAACCAAGGAGGTCTAGAAAGAAATAGAAAGGAGGGTAACAGGTTGATACCTTTCCAAGAGATGACAACTGGAGTAGATTCGGATTTTCCCCCAAGCTCCTTGCTTCAAACCACTTGCTTCCCTAGCTCTTTTCACCAAAAATCCTCTTCCAAGGCTTCAAACACACAAAGGGCACACACACACACGAATTAGGGTTTGCTAAGAGACTGCAAGGAGGCTGAAAGAGGTTTATGTTCCCTTAAATAGGGTGCACAACCCTGGGATTTAGGGTTTCAGCTGCCAGCTCCTACTCGCCGAGTCCCATTATGGACTCATCGAGTAGGTTACTTAACCCGCGATCCTTCTCGCTGCACTCGACGAGTAGATCAACCGACTCGTCGAGTAGGGCTTAACCCAATAACTCATATTTAGACAATACCTGAGAACCGGGGCGTTACACAATCTTCTGCCATAATATTTTATGTGTCACGTTCTCACAATTCGAACTATGAAGAGGGATGCCGTAATCATAATCGAAATTTGAGAACACACTATGTATCCTTTGAGTATATTTATTAAAATTTCTCAATCTAAGCTTTAGATTTTGAAACGAAGTATAATATTCTCTCCCTTAATTATAGCAAAACAACTTTTCAACACTTGCGACATTGCAAAGTGAATCTTTGTTTTCTATAATTAATATTGCTAATTTGCAATACTTGACATAATAATCATACAAACATAACACTTATGCTCCCACTATCATGATGATTATTATCATATAAGCATAACACTTATGCTCCCACTAGCTTTGACATGTATTCAGAAAAGCGCTGAACTTCCAAAAAACAATGCCTATTGAATTTCTGAAGTTGATATTTCTAATACCAGATGCTTCGATAAGCCTTTATCTAAGCTTCTTAAACTTATACACCTTTGCCTTAGATAGATCATACGTATGTCTAAACAATTCAGAACTTATATCAATAAGTCCCAAATGTTAGACTAATTGCCAAATCTCACAATTCGAATTATGGAAAGGGATGCCGTAACCATAATTGAATTTGAGAATACAATTTTCACAATGGCTATCTTCTTAAAATCTCTCTTAGTGAAAGCATTTCCTCACAGTCATTTTCATGAATGAGGGAATCTTATGACACTTAGATTTTATGGTGTATGAGTTCCTATCCATGTGAATTTGCCAAAACCAAGTTTGCGACAAATCCAAACTCATATGGATTGAACTTTCTTGATTTCTAGCCTTATGGTAACACGAGTGCCCACCATGTCTTCCAAGTAGTTTAGCAACTTATCCTTACATATCAATGTACTTTTCATCGATCAAGGCCTTTTGTCTTTATGCATTCAAATGAGAACTCATAGAACTCACATGCATAATTAACTCAATTGGAATGGCATAGAAACAAAATAGTGTCAACACGATAGGTTGTAAACCTCAAGTCGTGTGCTAGTGATGATCGATAAGGTTTATTCTTGAAACTTTTTTCAAGATCATTAAAACTCCCGCTGACCTCTTGACATATATGATTCTCTTTGTCAAGAAACATTTCTTGACAAACAAATATTCAAGAGTTAGTGCAGTTATTATCAAGACAAAACACTTCACAAATTGGTCCTAGTTGGTCTTTGTCTTATCCAAGACATCACAACTTACAAATTTCAAAAGTGTAAGAATAAGAAAAACTTTTCCTAATTCCACATTTGATGAGTGTTATAAACCTACTTAAGACTTGTCACTCAATTTGTAATCTTGGAGTATGACTCTAAGATTCGATATTGGAATGAAGTATGATTGACTTCTTGATTTAACCATTTCCACAATTCTCGATTCCTCTTCTTAGACATACAAATGTACTAAGACTTACTTAGAGGACCAATTGAGATGTGGTTTTTAATCATTAAGACTTATCATAAAACATAATAAAAGGTACTCTCCCTTCTTCTTAGAATAGAGAAACTTTTATCTTTCTGCATGTTGATTCTTCTTTATTTGTTCTGCTATTCATTGAAACTCTTTCAATCAACTCAGAATTACACTCAATCATATAAGTATAATCATATTTACTAAACTTTTTAGTAAATCATGATGAATATCTTATCTCTCTTGTGGTGGACTTGATTGATGCACAACATTGTGAACTCGATCTCCTAGTCCTTCACTTGACTCTTTGTCAATGAATTAGTCTTGAATTTCCAATCATAAAGTTTCCCATTCATCACACAACCAAGTTGTATGATTCCAAGTTTCTGTCCAATTGAAACTTGGGCGATGAGAAACTCTCCCTATTTGGTAAATTCTTGACATCTCAACAAATAACATAATTAAGAATCAAATCCATTATTGCTAATAATAGAAACCTTCAAACATCAATTTTTCATACACGGCATTGCAAGGATAAATAAATAAGATAAAATAAAAATTTATTTTATTGCGGAAAAATTTGTCCTTACAATGAAATTTAATTGAAAAACTATGTTATTACATATTTCTTAGCAATCTATTCTAACTCCAAGTAGTAGCTCAAGAATCTAGTCTTCAAGCAATGCAATCGAAATCCATTTCGTCACGATTAGATTCAGCTCACTTCTTCCCTTAAGCTTCCTCTCTTTTCTTCGATCCTAGAAAACATCAAAATGTAATCTTATCACATAATGTATTAAGAATCTAGAATAGGAACTTAAAAGAGTTAGTTAATGGATTTTACCTGAAGTAGAGCCATACGTCTTGACTCTCCCATCTCTTAGATCTCTTAGGTAGTTTGGGAAGCTTCGTCTCCAATGCCCCTTCTCTTGGAAATAAAAGAAAATGGACTCCTTTGACACGGTACATGGGACAATCTCATACTTAGTCCTTTCTGGACTTCCAATGCTGCCAGTGTCCATTGATGTTTGGGAGCTTTATTCACTAGCCAAATTTGCTTGACCAACACGCCAAATCATTGCTGATTCAGCAGCTATAAGCAAATAGGTGAGATCAATGAGGGTCACGTCATGATCCATCATATAGTACTCTCTAACGAACTCACTATATGATTCAGGAAGCGACTGAAGATCCAGTCAACAACCAAATCACCTGAAATCTCGACACCCAACATCCTTAACCTATCAATGTGTGACTTCATCTCTAAGACGTGTGCACACACAGGTTTCCCATCTTCGTGTTTAATTGCCCAATATGGCTTGAGTGATCTTGAACTTTTCAAGCCTTCGAACTTGTGGGTTAGGGAGAGCAATTGGAGGAGGTGGAGGAAGTGAAGCATGATCTCTGGTTCCTCGATCATATCATGGAATATCATATTCGTTTGGAAAACTTGTTCCAAGGGATTTGGGAAGACCATTGTTAGATTCAGACATCTACAAAACGGGAGAAAATTCAAGTTAATTTGATTGAGTCCTTAATAAAACACCCAAATGAATTATTAAGGCGAGAATCCAACACTATACTCTACAACCTAGAAGAGGGATGCTATAATCTAGTTGCAGAATATATGAAGGTAGGTAAATGACGATTTACCAATTTCCACCATGAAAAACGAAAATGAAGTTTAAGTTTTAAATGAATTGAAACTCCTAGATCTTTTGAGATTCATTGAACTTTTCAATGGAATGTTTAATCTCGATTATGCCCTTCAAGTTTGTGACTGGGATGCCGAGGATCACAAACAATGTGTGAATAACCATTCGAATCATGCGGTGCACTCAATGCTACTATCACCTAATCAATGTGTCGGTTAGCCACACACGCTCCATTGATCTATGACAAACATCGAGCCACCCTTCGCCACCAATGCCAACCCCAAATTAGTGTTTGATGGGGTTTGATTGTGAATCTTCGTGAGACGTGATGACCTGTTTGAATATCTGTTAAGAAGCAGACTTGTAAAGGTTGAATTAGGGTTTTATAAAAAAACATGGAACAACGTCAATAATGAGACGATATTCAAATTCGTATGCTAGTCAATTAGGGTTTATTGCTATGGTATTCAATTTTGTATGTTAACTTGGAAAAACCTAGATCAAAGCAATTAGGGTTGCATGAACACCATAGGAATGAAGTTATGCTTATAACCCAATAGGGGTATCAGAGCCTAGGTCGTTTTTCTAGTGAATATATGCAAAAGTGAATCACCAAAGTTCAAGAAAATCGAAATTTTGGTCTTTTGCCTGGCAGACTCGCCGAGTCCCTGTATGGACTCGACGAGTGGGTCCTATTCGACGAGTTCCATAGTGGACTCGACGAGTCCAAGGGTCTGGTGTTAGGAATTTCGATTTTCTAGCCTGATTTTGTTGAGGATAATTTCCAAAACTCGTTTTTCTTGCCAAAATCCGATTTTTTTTTTAAAGTTTGGAATGGTTATCCTCATCAAAATTGATGGATTTGGTTAAATATGGATAATATAGGATTATTATTAGTCAAATATTTGACCTGGTAAGTTTGAAAAGTTTCAATTTACACCCCTTAGGTTTTATAGTTTAAATTTGTGCTTAGAAGTTTTAGTTTTTGAAATTTAAATAGTTAAACGCTAATGTTTTGAAAGGTTTCAAAACTTGTCCTCAATTTTTGGAATTTAAAATTTAATTAAAAGGTATCAATTTTAAAACATTAAATTCTAAGACCCTATTATTTTGAAAAGTTCAAATTACACCCTTATGGTTTTATTAATTAATTAAGTATTTAATTAAAGGAGATAATTAATAAATCCATAATAATATGGTTTAATTTAGTTAAATTAAAAGTTTAATTTATTAATAGATTAAACCACATAATATTTTAAAAGTGTAAAATGCACCCTTATACTATATAGAATTAAAAGTTTAATATTATATATGTATAAGTAAAGAGTCAGTCTTACCGTTAGTAGGCCTCATTCACGAAGCTGGTCTCTAAGGGGTGTTTAAGGAAATTGGCTATAAAATGACGATTGAATGGGTATCCACTCTTACCCACCGCACTCTTGACTAGTGGAGGGTTGTTATCCGAACGGGTATGATGAAATACAAAGTAACTAAACACTTTTTCAAATTCCCATATCTTAGTTACTTTAAGAAAAATGTGGAGTTGGTGCCAGTCCATGAAATTATACATTGCACCTTGTTGTTCGTTAGTGGAGTGTGTGTGGTTGACCGACACACTAATATGGGACCAATGAAAGATGATAATGGGTAGCTCGTAGATTATCATAGATTAATGAAGGGTGTGTAGTTAACCGACACATTGATTAGGTAATAACCACACCTTGTTTGTGATCATCGGCATCCCAGTCACAAACTTTAAGGGCACAATCGAGATTTAAACATGCCATTGAAAAGTTCAGTGAATCTCAAATGATCTAGAAATTTCAATTCATTTAAAACTTAATTTTCAATTTTCGTTTTTCATGGGAGAAATTGGTAAATCGTCATTTACCTACCTTCAAATGTTCTGCGACTGGATTACGGCATCCCTCTTCCAAGTTGTAGAATATTGTGTTGGGTCCTAGCCTTAATATCTCATTTGGGTGTTTTATTAAGGACTCAATCAACTAACTTGAATTTCTCCCGTTTTGTAGATGTCAAAGTCTAACAACTATGGTCTTCCTGAATTCGTTGGAAAAGTTTTCCGCTTGAAGATGATGTTCCACGATTGGATTGTGCAAATGGAAATCATGCTTCACTTCCTCCACCTCCTCCAATAATTCTCCCTAACCTACGTGTTTGAAGACTTGAAAAGTTCAAGGTCATTCAAGCCCTATTGGCAAAAAGACACAAAGATGGAAAGTCTGTGTGTGCACACGTCTTATTGATGAAGTCACACATTGACAGGTTGAGGATGTTGGGTGTCGATGTCTCAAGGAAGTTGGCTGTTGACTGGGTTCTTCAGTCACTT
Source organism: Lactuca sativa (assembly GCF_002870075.4). Lineage (NCBI taxonomy): Eukaryota > Viridiplantae > Streptophyta > Magnoliopsida > Asterales > Asteraceae > Lactuca > Lactuca sativa. The sequence continues at coordinate 86,993,378 of NC_056625.2, read as the reverse complement.
CCTAACTCATATAGTGAGTTCATTAGAGAGTACTATATGATGGGCGACGATGTGATCCTCATTGATCTTACCTATTTGCTTATTGTTTCTGAATCAACAATGATTTGGCGGACATGTCAAGCAAAATTTTCTGGTAAATCAATGTCCCAACCTTCTATGGACAATGGCAACATTAGAAGTCCATAAAAGTTTTCTCTACGCAAGAGAAAGGCTGATTCTGAGATAGTCTCGTGTACCATTCCATAAGAGTCCATTTGTTTCTACTTCCAAGAGAATGGGCATTGGTTATGAAGCTGCCCTGACTACCTAAGAGATCTAAGAGATGGGAGAGTCAAGATGTCTGACTCTGCTTCAGGTAAAATCCACTATATAACTCAATTAAGTTTTCTATTTTAGATTCTTAATACATGATGTGATAAGATTGTATTTTGATATTTTATAGGATCGAAGAAAAAAAGGAAACTTAAAGGAAGAAGTGATTTGAGTCTGATCGCGAAGAAATGGATTTCGATCGTATGATTCGATGATTGTATTTTTGAGCCGCTACTTAGAGTTATGATAGATTGCTTAGGAATATGTAATAACATAGTTTTCATTTGAATTTGCATTGTAAGGACAAGTTTTTCGCACCTTTTTATAAATAAAACAAATCTTGAGTTTTGTGTTATTTATATCTCCTTGCAATTTGTGAAAATTGATGCATGTGTGTTTCTATTATAAGCAATATTAAGTGGATGTGATTCTTAGTTATGCTATTTATGGTAGTGTCGTAATTTTCTAAGTAAGGAAAGATTCCCATCGCCCAAGTTTCAATTGGACAGAAGCTTGAAATCATATGATTTGAATCATGTGATGTAGGGAAATCTTGGTACTTAGGAAATTAAGACTAATTCCTTGATCACACAAGTATGTGAGTTAAGTGAAGGACTAAAGGACTAGAACACAATGTTGTGCACTGGTCAAGTCCAACACAAATAACAATAAGATTATTCATCATGATTTACTAAAAGTCTAGTAAATGTGGTTATGCTTACAAGATTAAGTGTAATTTTGAATCATCGAAAAGTTTCAATGAATGGTAGAACGAATAAGAAGAATCAATTGGGCAGAAAGATAAGAGTTTCTCCAATCTGAAAAGATGGGAGAGTACTTTAGTATCATGTTTTATGATCGTCTCATTTATTATGAAACCATATCACAATTGATCCTCTAAGTAAATCTTAGTGCATTAGTATGGTTGAGAAGAGGAATCAGGAATTGTTGAAGTGGTTAAATAAAAAAGGATGACATACTTCATTCCAAGATCGAGTCTTAGAGTAATACTCTAAGATTGTGACTTGAGTGACAATGTGGAGTAGAAAAGTTTCTTACTCTTGCACATTTAAAATTGGTAAGTTATGATGTCTTGGATAAGACAAAGACCGAATAAGACCAATTGTATGAGGTATTGTCTTGATAAGAATCCGCACTAACTCTTGAGTATTTGTTTGTTAAGAAATGTTTCTTGACAGGGGAATCTTATATGTCAAGAGGTCAGTGAGAGTCTAAATGATCTTGAAAAGTTTCAAGAACTAATCAAGAGCAAACCTATTGTTAAACACTAGCACACGACTTGAGGTTTGTAACCTATCGTGTTGACACATTCTTGTTTATGTGCTCATTCCATTTAAAGTTAGCTATGCATGTGAGTTCTATGAGTTCTCATTTGAATGCATAAAGGCAAAGCACCTTGTTCAATGAAAGTACATTGACTAGTATAGGTGAGCTGCTGAACAACTTGGAAGCAATGGTGGGACCCTTGATGGAAGGAAATTAAGAATGAACAAGTTTTGTCCATATGAGTTTGGATTTGTCTTAAACCTTGTCTTAAAATTATGGTTATGACAATTCACATGGACAGGAACACATACACCATAAAATCTAAGTGATAAGGTTTCACTCCGCTTCATAAAAATGATTATGAGGAAACGCTTTCACTAAAAGATATTTTAAGGAGATAGCAATTGTGATATTTGCATTCTTAAATTCGATTATGATTACGACATACCTCTTCATAGTTCGAATTGTGAGAAATGGCAATAAGTCTGAATATTTGGGACTTACTGTTGTAGGTTCTAAAATAGCTTAGACACACATATGAGCTATCTAAGGAAAGGTGTAATAGTTTGAGGAGCTTAGATAAAAGGCTTATCGAAACATATCGTATTAGAAATATGAACTTTGGAAGTCAATAAGTATTGATTTCTAGAAGTCCAACTACTTTCTGAATACGTGCCAAAGCTAGTGAGAGCATAAATGTTATGCTGGTATGGATATAATTATCATGTTAGTGAGAGCATGATTATTATTTTACGTTTTATAAGTTAGCAATATTAATTATAGAAAACAAAAGTCTCACTTTGCAAAGTTGCAGGGGTTGAAAAGTTGTTCTGCTATAATTAAGGGAGAGAATATTATACTTTGTTTCAAATCTAAAAGCTTAGATCAAGAAATTTTGATTAAATTTAGTCAAACGACATGTATGGGTGTTATGTTGAAAAGGTTCAACTTAAAAGAATTCTATATATGGCAATATTATAGCAAGAAACTGGTAAAGTATCACGTTTTTCATTATGAACTGTGTCCCTTATGCTTCGGATATAGGATTGATTGCATATGCTGTAATATTGGAACGTTCTAAATTTTCCTCATGACTTGGGCATTAAGAAGGAAAAGAACTAGAACCGGATTTGACTAAAATAATTAAACGACCGTCAAGGACAATCTAAGGTTCGCCAAGGATTGGTCACTTGTGGGTAGTTGGGAGTATAGGAACGAATGGACCATAATGACATTATTATGATTAGATATGATTCTATTAATAATGATTCGTTGTGTGGCAAATATGGAAATGTTTCCATATTGGGAGTTGGACGTTAAGAATCTATGTCTAGATTAGAAACAAGAAGGATGTTCAAAGGAATGTACTTTGAATATGAGACTTCACATCTATGGAATTGCCTTGTAACAATCTCCATTAGAGCACTTTGTAATATCATTGGCAAAGTCTTGGTGGCTTTGGTATTGTGATATTACGAAAGGTTCGTTGCATAAAATGTTAGAATCTTACATATTCTAATAGTGGCGAGAATTTGGTATTCTTACACTTATGACAAGGATTAGGAGTTGTGAAATGAGTATCTTTGGAAATGTTTTCAATTGATCTATTTCACAAAGTATGGACCATAGGTAAACAGAGTGTGCATGCTTGGAGCATAGGACAACTGTTGTTATAATTCAGGTAATAAGTTGATTATCCGAAACATTATACAATGAATAATGAGTAATCAATATGGTGATTAAATAAAGGTGTTTTATTTATACTCAAAAGTTTGGGGCCATATAGGATTAGTATTATTCTTGTGTTTCACTTTGCATGTTTTGACTTCCCGAATAATAAGATTATTCAAACCATCCACAGTCGATAAATACTTTGGAAGTAGGTATTGAAGCTAGACTGTCATGAATTCGACTGTAGATTGTCTAAAATGTTTTAGACATAGCAAAAGTCTGCTGCAGTGTTCATGAGTGCTCCTGAAATAAGATTTGAGTATTGGATTAAACCTACGTTCACTTGAATCACTTCATGGATTTTATCACGGGTGATTAGTGAGACGATAATATCTTAGATTCTTGAAACGGAGACATGTGAGTTGTAATTTACAAGTCGCTTACACATTGATAATATATAAACGCACCAATAACTTGGTATTATAAAGCATATTGTTGTGTGTGATTTGATGAGTAAGTACAAACAAGCATTTGAGTCGAATTTTATCCGTTCTTTTTACCCAATGTGGGATAAAAGCGATATCTCTGGGCCCCTCGATGATTTAGTGATGACACCCTAAGCGCTTGGCCAAGCTGGGACTAAGTTGATGTGTTCAATTGTAGTCTGTTTTCAGTCGTCATAAACCGAAAATCGGGAAACAACACATGAACAGAGAGTATGATTAAAATCCATGTCTCAGTTCATATAATATCTAGAATGGAGCAATATATGATCTATTATCTAAAGGACACGCTTCTAATAAGATCAGAGTTGACAACGGCTTTTGAAAGCTAGGATTGCTGATCGGGTTCTGAAGTTGTACTTGCAAAATAGTTATTAGACTTATCCAAGTGGGAGACTGTTGGATTAGGTGTCTAAGTCCATAACTATTTTGGTATGTACTTGACCCGATTATGAACATGGTCCTTTTGGGTTGCCTTCACTCATGCAACTTGATAGGGTGACAAGAGGAGAGAGAGTAGACTTTATTATATAAATAATAAATTGGTACTCGAAAATGGTTTTATTAATATATTAAAAGTTTAATATATTATTTGGAAATCATATTATTTAATTAGTATTGATCTTAAATTAATCTGGAATTAATTTGGTGATCAAAAGAGACTGATTAAATAAGGGGACTGATATTGTAATTATTTGATAGTTGCAATTGGGCTGATGGATTACCTTTGAATAAGGTTGGACAAATTCTATGCAAAGCCCATAAGGATTCGTCCAAGGGTATTCTAGAAGGGGTCCATAGATTGCTTAAGGATTAAGCTGTCATATTAGGGTTTTCACCAAAACCCCAACAGCCACAACTATAAATAGACCCCATGACTAAGGGATTTTCGTCCAATGCTTGAGGAAACCCTAAGGTGGCCGAAAATCCTTCTCTCCTACTTCATCCTTTGCATAGAGTGTTTGTGACTCCATTAGAGGTGCAACATTTGAGGCATTAGGCTTTCATAAGTCAAGATCAAGATCAAGAAGGATTGTGATTGTTATTGCTACATAACAATCGAGGTAAGATCTAAACCCTAATTATTTGTGATTCTCGGATTTGTATGCTAGTCAATTAGGGTTTATTGCTTTGGTATTGAATGTTGTATGTTTACTTAGAAAAACCTAGATCAAAGCAATTTGGGTTGCATGAACACCATAAGAATGATGTTATGCTTATAAACTAACAATATCTTCTTTAGTGGTTGTAAACTACTACAATTTTATGCTTTACCATGTAATAAAAATGTGTCTCCCTATTTGTTTCTTTTAATGTTTTACATTCTAATGTGTGGGGTCCAATCCTAGTGTCTTCTAAGGAATGATTCACTTACCATGTCTAATCTGTAGATGATTATACTCACTATACTTAAGTTTATATCATACGTGAAATTGAAGTGTATATACACAATTTAAACTTGGAGAGAACACAAATGTTTCTAGAGCATTTGGGAGTGACATACAAGCATTAGATACTTAAAACCCATGATTAAAGGTTGATTAATGGGTCAAACTCATTTCTAATCATGTCAACAATGTAAACCACACATATATTTGGCATGTAGAACATGAAAACCAACAACGTCAATTTACCTACATCCCAACTCTGACTTGTGACTCAAACCGCAAAAGGGTTTTGCCTAAGAGCCACTCGGACCACGTGTACTCCATACAAATCTATTTTTATCATTACTGTCTCACATCACACGATGTCCAAATGATATGCTTCTTTTTGTGTTGCTTTTTTACTTACTTTTTATCATAAAGTACATATAATACTCAAATTCTAGACAAGATCTTAACTTGTACACGTACTATATCCCCATGTGATACATTTTTTTTCATGGTTTTCAAACATATATCAACTAAGACTCATTTTCATGAATTCTATAGCTTTCCTCGTATTATAAAACACTAATATAGTGTTTATAAGTAGTATTAAAGTATCAAAAATATGGTTCTAACGTCTTACATTTGTCTTTTCTATTGTCTCACTAATTTACAAAATAACAATGTATTGTAGGTTTCAACCATTTCCTTATACTAACACACTTTATCCACGTTTTTCCTAGTGTGAAATATAACATTACTCATATACTTCTTTTTAGTACATTAAATACTTCTTTTTAGTACTTTAAAGTGTGTAGGTGGTGACTTCTCCATGTCACAATCTAGATTGATGTAGATGAATTTTGTGCCGTTTAATGATCCATTGCCATTTCCCCCTCTTCCTTCTTGGACCATAATTTTAGGAAATAACAACAGATTTTTGCATTTTGTCTCATTTTTCAGATTAACACTTATTTTGTAAACCTTTTACATTCTAAGACATATTAACATTTTAAAACATTATCCCTACTCTAACTAACATTTAGAATATATTTTGACGTTAAGCATAAATTTCTAGTAAATTACCATCATTATTAGATGTCATGTCCTTCTTTATCATTCCATTATCTTAGATTACTATTCATATGTTGCTTGTGCATGATGCTATATAGACCTTATCATATATTTATGACTTGGATAGTTGGATGATGACACTGTGGACCATACCATTGTTAAGGTTCCATTTTTATTTCTTTTTTATGCAACACCCTATACAGTCTGACTTTAACCTCAACAGGACTATACGTATAAATGTACATATATAAGCACAGGTTTTCAAAGCATGTTGTTAGGTTTTATCCCCAAACCCTTAAAATTGGTGGCCACATATGATTTGTATGAATCACCATGCATACCATACCATGTGGATTGAAACTAAATTTCTAAGATACCTTAAGGATTGAAACTAAATCATATCGCATATCATTATTCTAACACTAATCTAAACAACTAAATCTTAATTCTACCGTCTAACCAATCATTGTTCTAACACTAATCCATACAACTATATCTTAATTCTACAATCGAATAATTGAATTATATAATTTTCTTTGCAAACGTGAGTTCTTACATTGGAAACTTCATCACTAGATTGAATGTCACTAAACAAGCACCAAATCTAAATTTCCATGCAATATCACTTACTTTTCAACAACTCTCCTTTTAAATCCTCTATTTCAAATATGGAGGCGTCAAAAGTGACCGAATTGTTATCTTTTATCATCTTGTTTCCGTTAGAATTACCACTTATAGAAAATAAGGAAATCAATGCTTATCTAAATTTTGTTAAGAAAGTTTCCATCTCCATTCATGGTCGTCTTCTAAAACCGACACCCGCCTTACCATTAATTTACCAAGAAACACAAACGGTTAAATAATAGATAATGTAAAATTGTAACACTTGTTTTGTGGTTACATGAGTAGTAATATTATAGAATAAACCTTGTTCTAGTATTTCATTTTCGACGTGCTCAATCGTTTGGTCAGGGCCCTTAAATGCTATGAAGTGTTGTATATGTATAAGTATAATTGTATCTATTTCAAGCATATGTTCTTCACCGTGATATAACATTTGACACTAAAATAAAAAAAATAAATTTCGAAGTTACCATATAGGCTTGGACACTTTGTAAATATTGAGCCTTAAGTAGCTAAAAATTGTAGTTGCTTTTTCCACCATGCCAACAAATTTAAAATTTTAAAATCCGAATACTCACAAACTTTACAAATTTTGAGCGCATATAGTTTTATAATTTTCTGCTAGTGGTTTTGCTTCATGTTCATTTACTTTCGTTCTTATTTAGCATATTATAAAGTGCAATATGTAATCGCCACTAAACCATCTACTATTACTGGATGATGCTCTTCCATCCCTCCCCAATATGCCGCCTTAGTATTTATCAATATAAATGTGAAATAATTATCTTAATGTTTTATTAAAATGATTCATTTGGTTTTTGTGCAAAAATTAGAAATTATTGAGTTATGGCCTAAGCCAAAGGCTATTTCAGCTAGAACTTTACACATTTCTTTTTTATTATGATGTCACAAAGATCCATACATCACGTTTAACCTCATATTCGTTTAAAATTAATCAGATAAATATGTGCAAGTGCTATACGATTTTAGGACAATAAACAATTGGATGACATTGTTGTGGCATTTTCATAAATTTTCTAACACATCGTGGAAGCCTTGGATCATTATTCATACCCACCTATATTTATATCCAATTTATCTTATAGTAGAAACATGGACCACTTTTCGTAGAAGGTTAGGATCGAAGATATATCCAGAATAAGATTTTCCGTATAACTAAATTTGGGTGATGAATCGTTAATTGTGTAGATGACCGATTGGTCGATTTAGTTTAATAGTTATTAGTCTCTATTTAATTACAGAATAACCGTTTTTATTTGAGAGTTATGCTACTTTGATATTATTTTGAATCCAACATGTAGGTGCTAAAAGTGAAGAAAAACCACAAAAAGGGCGACACACGAGCACACGAACCACACAAAGTGATGAAAAAAGAAGATGTTGCTAGGCAGATCGACCACATCTCCATTTTTTTTTATCACGTCCAACGTTCCAGAACTCTGATTGAATTGATTCAAGTTGTTATGGAAAGAAGATGATAACAACTACAACTTTCATGTTTTCCGTGTTTGTTGATTCCATAGTCATTATGCTCGAAATCAACATGGAAGATAGGCCATAAGTTGCTATGCGGAAATTCCAAAAATATCACGAATCCAATTCCAAAATGCTTTCATCCCATGTCTAAACATTATGCAATCTTTTACTCTTGAACAATTATTTTAGTGGTTGGATAGTGGTTAGAAGTTAGTGTCCTAAGTTAGTAGAATTTGTTAATACCCCGATTAGAACCTGAGACCTCCAGTCTAAACAACAAAACATCTACCAAATGTATGCGGTGAGAATGGATTAGAATTAATTAGATGGTCAAACAATGTGGGATATAAGCTTTTATCACACACGTAAACCCTTATTGGTAATTTCCGGTTCTACCCTTCCATACACAATGAGGTGTAGGAAGGATATTTCCTTAGGCAATAACGAGACCTAAGAAGACACTTAGAGAATCAAGCAAATCGTTTGCTTGGGGAACAAACATGTATTATATATGACATGTTTGTATTCAAGTAGGAAACAAACTAGTTTATTTGTAACACTATGTTAAATTGTTAAATAACATTTTTACAAACTAAATTTATTGTGTTTTCGCATAAAGGATAATATATTTGTATAAACAAAGTATATAAGCAAATGTATTCCCCCCCCCCCCCCCCCCCCCCCCCGCCCTGTCACACCCCAAAACCGGAACGGCGGAAACGTTCTGGGGTGGATGACGTCATGTCAAGTATCACAACATATGTAGTATAGTAAATCAAAGTACAACAACCATTACATTAATAGTAATAGTTTTACATGGTTTACATTACAATACATCAAGGTAATACAAGTAATGCTATAAGTGCAACTTGGTACTAAACTGTCTTCGTCAGAAGCTCCGGGAATGTACCTGTCTAATGCCGACCTGAGAATACAAGTTATTTGAAAAGCGAGTATCAGCATTTTTACAAATGTTGGTGAGTTCATAAGTATTTAGTGTCATTTTATTCAAATAAATTTTAATAAAAATGGTAGTTTTTAGAGTATCCAATAAATTAGAGTCCTTTCCAGAAAATCCTATATTTTCATTAATAAAAGCAATCTTCTACCAAGACTGGACGGAGTTATGTGGTAAAAAGTAGTTTTCCCTTAATCGCTATCATTATCAAAATACAGAATTTGACTATCAAAGAAAGCAAGAGAAATCAGGGAAATAACATAGCTTGGAACGTAGCTTCATCGAATAAGAGAGTAGGTTTCTTGCTTGTGGACTGGTTACGCTTCTTCGGTGGCATGGTTTTTCCTACACGGAAAGGAATACAAGATAATGAGAGACGATGGCTAACCTTGGACATATCTCTCCTGACTGTATTAGGCATAAATTTTTCCCGTGCCTCGGGTACTGGCTGACTGAGTGTCGACCTACATCCCTATGATGTAGTCCTGGTAATCAAGGTAGGAGTATGAGTATCGGAAAAAGGCCATAAGATGCGAGTCGTTCCTACTAAGTTACCTTTATACTGGGAAAAGGTTTCAGTCTCCGACCTGGAAAGATTTGAGAACGGTTCGGAACGAAGACCGTAGAAGGAAAGGCTCATGGAGGCTTATGGCGAAACAACCTCAACAGAGTTGTGGGGATCCGCTCTTAACGTGTTACTGGCAACGGGAATAAGGCGATTTACTTAACACATAGCGTGAGTAGTGTAACCACTAACTCACTAATTTGTATTATTTTATGGGTGTATTAGCATGACGAACACGAGGAAAAGACACTTCTCGGTTTCCATGCACTGGCTCCCACTGTCTGCCTCGTATCTTTGACTGGGACCGGCGTGGGTTTCCTTCGGGTAGTTACCTAGGGTTCTTCTTTTCTATTCCGCCTTACTTCCGAATCCAACTCTGGGTGTCATCACTTCATGATAGATGACTGGAAATCTCGGGAGTTTAGGCGAATTTCTCACAGATGTCCCTAAAAAGACATAGGCACTTGGTGATCTCAATAGTCTCGACCTAGTTCATTTATTTCCGAACAGGAAATCTTCTCAAGGAACCTCTTCTGGGTCTGAACCAACTCTTCTGTCGAGTACTGAAGTGGATAGGGTTGTCTACAGGGTTCGTGAGAGAATGGAAATGTCTAAAGAATCCTAAGAGATTATTAACATTTCACTGAGTGATCTATATCGAGTCCTGCTACGATTACACAGGGTATACAAATCATATATAGCTTAGATCCGATAGGCCTTCGAATATGTGATACTACTCTAGACCCACATCCCAACAAGGAAAAGGAAGTAAGGCGAAACCACACATTCTTAGCATATGGGATCCTTATTATATATAACCTTGGGAGTATACTCTCTGTAATTGTAGGTATATCAATAAGGATCTTTTTAGTTCTTTACGTAAGGTTAGTTATGGATCCTAAAATACCCCTATGGTATTTTAATTTCTTGTTTGTTTTCTTATCTTCTGAATGTGATTCTGGAATTTGTGTGAGTCTTTTAGTATTCCAAAATACTCCTATTGTATTTTAAACTTTATGTTTGGCTCTAGCATTCCTAGTTGGTAAGTTTCAGACTCGTTGTAACACCACTATCACTCCCAAGCACACGTTCATCGCATCTTGAATAAATGTAGTTGATCAGGTTACATTTATTCCAGCTTACGATTACATAACTGCCTAGGTTTGACGGTAATGCTCAACATCCGAAGACTTTTATTCTTGTTCTTCTTGTGATACTTGCGTTCGAGTGTTTAGATTCTGGATGTTCTTATACTTTGGTAAAATATGGTTATATTTTAAAGTATAATTCTTGGTCAGAGTGTTTTATCCCTGTGTGTTTATAGTTTGTATATCTTTTATGAATTGATATACTTAGCTCACTATAAACAATGCTCTGATACCAATCTGTCACACCCCAAAACCGAAACGGTGGAAACATTCTGGGGTGGATGACGTCATGTCAAGTATCACAACATATGTAGTATAGTAAAACAAAGTACAACAACCATTGCATTAATAGTAATAGTTTTACATGGTTTACATTACAATACATTAAGGTAATACAAGTAATGCTATAAGTGCAGCTTGGTACTAAACTGTCTTCGTCAGAAGCTCCGGGAATGTACCTGTCTAATGCCGACCTGAGAATACAAGTTATTTGAAAAGCGTGTATCAGCATTTTTATAAATTCTGGTGAATTCATAAGTATTTAGTGTCATTTTATTCAAATAAATTTTAATAAAAATGGTAGTTTTTAGAGTATCCAATAAATTAGAGTCCTTTCCAGAAAATCCTATATTTTCTTTAATAAAAGCAGTCTTCAACCAAGACTGGACGAAGTTATGTGGTAGAAAGTAGTTTTCCCTTAATCGCTATCATTATCAAAATATAGAATTTGACTATCAAAGAAAGCAAGAGAACTTAGGGAAATAACATACGCCTCAGCGGTGAGGATTGCTGACTATGGCAAAAGGAATCATAGACTCCAGGAGAGTATCGAACGAACGACACGTCTGGCTCAGTCTAACAAAGGGAGACACAGACCCCAGACAGTACCAAATGAAAGGTACAGCTGGCGAGGTCTAAATAAAGAATACAGACCCTAGACAGTATCAAATGAAAGATACAGCTAGCAAGGTCTAAATGCAGTGTGACTCTGAGAATGGGTTTCCAGCATACAGTGTAAATTGCTGGTGAAGTACCGTTACCTTAAGGCCATGAATTATAAGGTAACCTGGGATACTCGTAACCATACTAACCGACACTAGAGTACCTGACGCCCTACAAGCATCTAAAAAATATGACATTTGTCACCCCTTGGCTTGGTGGGCCGTGGACTGTAGCTAGCAGTCAGGGTGCGGGGGTGTCAATCCAATATAGATCTATACACACAATGTCCGCTCTCCCTACAGGAGACTCTGGTTACCAACTAGACGACGGAGAAGGTCGTGCCCCGAAGATGCATCCCAAATAGTGGGTAGTGGGTTTCATATTTAAGTGCTGAACTAGAAGTAGAGACTCATAACTGGACTGACTAGAGTAAACCTATATGTCTATGCTCGTATACATAATATATAACTAATGAATCAAAAGACCTTCGGACGGCCATCCGATCCCACCAGACCACATCTCAACGAAGAAAAGGAAATAGGGCGGACAAGCCTTCCTAAGTCCTTCAATCATTATTTATATGCACCTATACAAGCACATACATACATCTAACTACGAATGAGTGTGTAACAAGTGGAAACGTATCGTGAAGTATAACCGAATCGTGGTGTGTAAACGTACAGTGTGGAATAACCGAATCGTGATGTATAACATACAGTGTGGAATAACCGAATTGAGATGTATAAACGTACAGTGTGGAATAACCGAATTGTGATGTATAACATACAGTGTGGAATAACCGAATCGTGATGTATAACATACAGTGTGGAATAACCGAATTGGGATGTGTAAACGTACAGTGCGGAATAACCGAATTGTGATGTATAACATACAGTGTGGAATAACCGAATTGTGATGTATAAGCGTACAAGTTATAAGTGTATCACGAAGTAGAAGAGACAATAAGTGAAGTAAGATCGTCTAATAGGTGTAAGCGACTACAAGTATAAGCGAAATAGAGGCAATAACTGATGGGTTTTGAGCATTCTAACACTTCCTAAGTTTACATGCAACCCTAATAAACCTTGGATCTATGTTTGTCTAAGATACATGCAAATAATTATTTTTCCAAGGCTTATATCCTAACTAGCATGGCATGGGGAACTTGAATCAAATAAAGCTAGTAGAAACACTTACCTTGTAGTTGTAGATGATTCCTTGGAGTTTTAGAGCCTAGCACCAATAATGTGGATGCCTCAAATGTAAGTCACTAATCACCATAAACTTGGAACTTTGAGAGAATAGTCACACTTCTCTTGAAATCGGCCCTCACCTCAACATGTGTCAACTAGTGTGATTTCAAGAGCCAAAGCCTCCTTTATATAGTGTGGTGGATTAGGGTTACATCCATGTAAACCCTAATACCCATGTCTCTTCATTTCCCTGAGATCTATGGGTTAAAGCTCCATGGAGTATCCATGGACTTCTCCATCCAAGCCTAGCCCATTCCAAATAAGCATAAGCCCACACTATATAAATATAGAAGCCCATATTTAATTAGTAATATCTTTGATCACTAAATTAATCCTAGGTTAATTATAGATCACTACTAATTAAATAACATGATCTTATATTAATGTATTAGAACTTATAATATATTAATAAATCATAACTTGTACTATTCTCAAATATTATCCATAAATTGTTTGGGTGAAGTGCAACCCAAATGGACCATGACGGGTCGGGTCAAGTACATACCAAATATAGTTATGGACTTAGACACTATATCCAACAGTCTCCCACTTGGATAAGTCTAGTAACTATATTTGCAAGTATAACTTCGAGAACCGATCAGCAATCGTAGCTCTTTAAACTCTGTTGAACTAGAACGCGCCATTTAGATAAGTGATCATATAATCCTCTGTTCTAGATATCAGTCGGACAAACACATGGAATATTGTCTTGCTTATCGTCCAGCATTTGTTTCCCGATTTCTGATTTGTTTGACATAGAACTCAACTGAACACATCAATTTAGTTCTGACCGGGCCCGGTACATAGGTCAAAACAAAATCATCGAGGGGCCCATATATCAGCTTCTAATCCAAGAAGGAACAGATAAACTTCGACTCATATGTTTGTTCTACCACTCATTGAATTACACACAAAAGCACGTTTTATAACATCGAGTTACCAATGCGTTTACGTACAATCAATGCATAACCAACTCGTAAGTAACAAATCATATCTCTAGGTTTGAAGACTTATATGATATTACCGTCTCACGATCACTCGAGATAAAATTCCATGAAGTGATTCCAGTGAGCGTGGGTTGAGTCCAATGCTCAGAACTTATGAGCACTCATGATTGTTGTAGCCATGTCCAACACCTTAGACCTCTGCAACCAATCATGACAGTCTTGATTCATACCTACATTCGACATATGACCGACTGTGGAGGTTTGAATAATATGATATACCAAACATAATTATTCTGGAAGTCAAAACATGCAAAAGAAATATAGTAAAAGATCGACAAGAGATAGCAACACTTTACTCATAAATAAAACACCTTTTATTCATCATCAAATGTCAATTACACTTTACAAATTTCTGGGTTATCTAACTACTAAAACTTATATCATCCTTCAGCCCTATGCTCCGAGCATGATGGAGATGCTTAACCCTACTCAGTCCCTTCGTGAGGGGATCTGCCGGGTTCTCATCCGATGATACCCTCTTCGCCATGAGGAGTCCTTCTTCAATTCGATGTCTGATAAAATGGTATTTTCTGTCGATGTGTCTGGATCTCCCGTGATCCCTTGGTTCCTTGGCTAAGGCAACCGCACTATTGCTGTCACAGAAAATCTCCATTGGCTCTTTTATAGCTGGTACAACTCCAAGGTCTCCGATGAAGTTCTTTAGCCATATCGCCTCCTTTGCTGCCTCGCTTGCGGCTATATACTCTGATTCACAAGTAGAATCAGCCACTGTCTCCTGCTTGGAACTCTTCCAAGAAATTGCTCCTCCGTTTAGGGTAAAGACCCAGCCTGACTGAGAGCGGAAATTATCCCTATCAGTCTGGAAGCTAGCATCACTATACCCTACAACTCTCAAGCCATCACTCCCACCGAAGGTAAGGACCCAGTCCTTAGTCCTTCGCAGGTACTTGAGGATATTCTTTACCGCGGTCCAGTGTTCCTTGCCAGGGTTCGCCTGATACCTGCTAACCATGCTCAAAGCAAAGGCTACATCAGGTCGAGTACACGTCATGGCATACATGATCGATCCTACAGCTGAAGCATAAGGAAATCGACTCATTTCTGCTATCTCAGCCTCACTACTAGGGCTTTGTGTCTTACTCAATCTGGCGTTACACTGAATGGGTAACTCACATTTCTCGGAGTTATGCATGTTGAATCTTTTCAACACTTTGTCCAAGTAGGTACTTTGGCTGAGTCCAATTAGCCTTTTACTCATGTTTCTCAAAATCTTTATCCCTAGGATATAGGCAGCTTCACCAAGGTCCTTCATAGCGAAACACTTCCCAAGCCAGGACTTTACTTCCTGCAGGGTTGGGATGTCATTTCCTATGAGTAGTATGTCATCCACATACAGTACCAAAAAACTGACTATGCTCCCACTAGCCTTGATATAGACGCAAGATTCATCTTCACTCCTCGAAAAGCCAAATTCGTTGACTTTTTCATCAAAGCAAAGATTCCACCTGCGAGGTGCTTGTTTCAATCCATAAATGGATTTCTCGAGCTTACACACTCTATTAGGGTACTCGTTGCTGACAAAACCCTCTGGCTGACTCATGTAAACATCTTCAGCCAACTTTCCATTAAGGAAAGCGGTTTTGACATCCATTTGCCATATTTCATAGTCATGAAATGCAGTTATGGCTAACAGAACCCGAATAGACTTAATCTTGGCTACTGGAGAAAAGGTCTCATCATAGTCCACTCCAGGAATTTGAGAGAAGCCCTTTGCAACCAGTCTCGCCTTATAAGTGTGTACTTTACCATCCATCGTCGGTCTTCTTCTTGAAGACCCATTTGCACCCTACAGTCTTACGACCAGGTACATTATCAACCAAGTTCCAAACTTGATTGTCATACATGGATTGTATCTCGCTATCCATGGCCTCTTTCCATTTAGCAGCCTCAGGGCGTGCCATGGCTTCCGTGTAGCTGTTAGGTTCATCCAGACCTACTAGTGTCTCATCACTAATAAGTGTCTCACCTTCCGCAGTAATATGAAAACCATAGTAATGCTCAGGTGCATTCCTAACTCTCGTGGAACGCCTCAGAGGTACAGGCTCATCAACTGGCTCAACAGGAGTTTCCTCCTCAAGTTGAGGGCTAGTGTTTGAAGTTCCTTCACTGCTTGATTCTTGAATTTCTTCAAGATCAATTTGCCTCCCACTGTCTCCTTGGCTTATAAATTCTCTCTCTCGAAAGACTCCTCTTCTTGCTACAAAGACCACATTGTCACTAGGTCTATAGAAGAGGTAACCAAAGAATTGCTGTGTGTAGCCGATGAAAATACACCTCTCGCTTCGAGGTTCGAGCTTATCATGAGTCTCGCGTCTCACGAAAGCCTCACAACCCCAAATCTTGATGTGGTCTGGCTTAGGTACTTTGCCAGTCCACATCTCGTGAGGAGTTTTGGCAACTTTCTTTGTAGGGACAAGATTAAGAATATGGGCGGCAGTCTCTAAGGCATACCCCCAGAATGAGATTGGTAGTGTAGCTCGACTCATCATGGAACGAACCATATCCAACAACGTTCGATTACGCCTCTCAGCCACACCATTCAACTGTGGTGTCCTGGGAGGTGTCAATTGTGAGACAATCCTACATTCCCTAAGATAGTCGAGGAACTCTGAACTAAGATACTCACCTCCTCGATCAGATCGAAGCATCTTAATGTTCCTGCCCAATTGATTCTCGACTTCCTGTTTAAATTCCTTAAACCTCTCGAAAGTCTCTGACTTATGCTTGATTAAGTAGACATATCCATATCTACTGTAATCATCAATAAAAGTCAAATAATAACGATTAGCATCCCTTGTGGCATGTTTGAATGGTCCACACACATCCGTGTGTATAAGGTCCAACAAACCTTCACCCCTCTCACACGAGCCTGTGAAGGGTGACTTTGTCATTTTTCCAAGAAAGCATGATTCGCAACTATCATCTGAATTTAGGTCAAACGACTCCAAGACTCCATCCTTTTGGAGTTGGCCTATGCGTTTGTTGCTTATATGTCCAAGACGACAATGCCATAATGATGCTTTATCCAAGTTATTATTATTAGTAGAATCAATACACAAAACATTATTTCCTAAGTTATCTACAACAGATACAGCTTCATACACACCATCACAAGGTAATGCTTTAAAATAAAAAACACTATTATAGAAAACATCTATAGAACCAACTTCATTATTAAATGAAAAGGTAAACCCTTTTTTGTACAAGGCATGAAAGGAAATAATATTTCTTGCCATTCCTGGCGAATAACAACATTTATTCAAATCTAAATTAAACCCACTACTTAGCGATAAAGTATAAACTCCAATCTTGGTAACAGGTAAAGCTTTCCTATTCCCCATGATCAAGTTTATTCTTCCTTGCTCCACATTCTCACTTCTTCTTAGTCCCTGCAAGTCACAACAAATATGAATACCACAACCGGTATCAAGGGCCCAAGATTTAGAATGGGGTGAATTATTAGAAATGATAGTGTAGGTACCTGCATGGTTGGGTTTGACTTTCCCATCCTTCACATACTGCTGGTACTTTGGGCAGTTATGCTTCCAATGAGACTTTTCATGGCAATAGAAGCATTCAGCCTCTTTTGGGTCAGAAGAAGGAGTGATGAAACCTTTCTTGGTTCCACTTGAAGAAGAGCCATTAAGGGTCCGAGCCTTGGTACCCTTCGAGGACCTCTTTCTCTTCCTCCATCGACTTTTCCCAATTGCCAAAACCGGAGTTGAGTTTGGAGTAGGAGTGATAGCAACCGACTTCCCCTTAAGACCTGATTCTGCAGTCTTGAGAAGTCCCTGAAGTTTGCTGAGTGTGACCTCTTCCTTATTCATGTGATATGTCATGCGGAATTGATCATAGCACGATGGTAAGGAGTGCAAAATGATATCTATTGCAAGATCCTCAGGGAACTTCACATTAAGCTTCAGCAAACGATCCACATACCTTTGCATTTTCTGCATGTGGCTCTTGACGGATTCCCCGTCCTTCATCATGGTTGTTATCATGGAGCAGATGATTTCATACCTCTCTTGTCTTGCACTTTGATGGTATCTTTCCATGAAATCTTGGTGCATTTCATAAGGGTAGAAATCCTCATAAGACTTTTGGAGTTCCGCTGTCATCGTGGCCATCATGATGCAAGCCACTTTCATAGCATCCCTTTCATGTGCCCGAAATTCAGCGATCTCCTGAGGAGTTGCAGTGGTCTCATCAATCTCCTTAAGCTCCTTGTCAAGGACATATTCTTTGTCCTCGTAGCGGGTAATCATCCTGATGTTTCTGATCCACTCATTGAAGTTGGATCCACCAAAGGTGTTCCCACACAAGTTCATAAGGGTAAAGGAGCCATTAGGATTAGAGCCAGAAGCAACATTGTTTGAAGACATCTAAAAAGAAGAGAACAAGATTAGTTTAGATATAAGAGAGTCCTTAATAAAACACCCAAATGTAATATTAAGGCTAGGATCCAATCACAATATAATATAACTTAGAAGAGGTATGCTGTAATCTAAGCTATACCATATTTGAAAGGTAGGTGAATGACGATTCACCAATTTCCACCACGAAAACCGAAATATTTAAGTATTAGGTTTTTGATTGGTTCTTAGAAATTCCTAGATTCTTTGAGATTCAATGAACTTTTCAAAGGCATGTTTCAATCTCGAGTGTGCCCTCCAAGTTTTGTGACTGGGATGCCGAGGATCACAAAACGAGGTGTGAAGTAACCATGCAAATCACTTGGTACCCTTTAAATCTTATCACTCAATCGATGTGTCGGTAAACCACACACGCTCCATCGATACTATAATAAACCTTTAAGTCACCCTTTTCCTATCTTGTTAAGTCCAAGTTAGTGTGCCGGTTAACCACACACGCTCCACCAACGACTTAAACAAAGTGTAAAGTGTAATTTCATGGATTAACACCTTATTCACATTTTTCCTAAAGTAACTAAGATTGGGAATTTAATAAAACATTTAGTTACTTTATAATATTCATCATACTTTGAATGAGAAGTTATAAGTCCTTGTCTTATCCGTTCGGCTAACGACCCTCCACCAGTCAAGCAAGCGGTGGGTGAGAGTGGACACCCATTAAGTCACCATTTTATAGGCAACAACCTTATACCCACCTTATAGACCGGCTTCGTGAATGAGGCGTACTAGCGGTTAGACGACTTTGTTCTTATACATATATATATAATTATTAAATCATAATAATATAAGTATAAGGGTTGAATTTTAACTTTTAAAATTCTAAGGGTTGGAACTAAAGTTTTAACTTGACTTTACTTGTTCCAAAACTTGAGGGCAAGTTTTGTAAACTTTCAAAACTTTTCATATCTTGTAACTTATGAGTTTAATAGAGTAATAAAATGAAGACTCTTCATTTTTCTAACTCTTGTGTTCTTTTAATGGTTTTCAATCCAAGAGACTTTTGGTTTTCCATAACTTGAGGACAAGTTATGGACTCCATTAAATAACATTATGATCAAGAATTAATCTACCACATAGGTTACAAATAATTCCTATGATCATCTAAACATCATAAGAACAAGATCATGAACATGAACACTTTCATATATCAAAATCACACTTAATCTTTGTAATTTTGATAACTAGTTGTTGTAAATGAGTTAGAAAAGACATTACACCTTCTAAAACAAGTTTTCAAGTACCAAAATAGTTTAGGGTAATGTTTCTAATCCATTTCCAGCAACTAAAGTCGAAAAACTGCACTCTGTCGACCCTACTCGTCGAGTGCATGAACCTACTCGGCGAGTAGGTTGAAGATACAAGTGGACTCGGCGAGTCCCCCCATGGACTCGGCGAGCCCATCAGTCAGACAGCAAGACTTCGACTTTTTCAAGCATATTGCAACAAGTATCAAACAAACAAGCCTAGGCTCTGATACCACTGATGGCTTTTGAGCATTCTAACACTTCCTAAGTATACATGCAACCCTAATAAACCTTGGATCTATGTTTGTCTAAGATACATGCAAATAATTATTTTTCCAAGGCTTATATCCTAACTAGCATGGCATGGGGAACTTGAATCAAATAAAGCTAGTAGAAACACTTACCTTGTAGTTGTAGTTGATTCCTTGGAGTTTTAGAGCCTAGCACCAATAATGTAGATGCCTCAAATGTAAGTCACAAATCACCACAAACTTGGAACTTTGAGAGAATAGTCACACTTCTCTTGAAATCGGCCCTCACCTCAACATGTGTCAACTAGTGTGATTTCAAGAGCCAAAGCCTCCTTTATATAGTGTGGTGGATTAGGGTTACATCCATGTAAACCCTAATACCCATGTCTCTTCATTTCCATGAGATCCATGGGTTAAAGCTCCATGGAGTATCCATGGACTTCTCCATCCAAGCCTAGCCCATTCCAAATAAGCATAAGCCCACACTATATAAATATAGAAGCCCATATTTAATTAGTAATATCTTTGATCACTAAATTAATCCTAGATTAATTATAGATCACTACTAATTAAATAACATGATCTTATATTAATATATTAGAACTTATAATATATTAATAAATCATAACTTGTACTATTCTCAAATATTATCCATAAATTGTTCGGCTGAAGTGCAACCCAAATGGACCATGCCGGGTCGGGTCAAGTACATACCAAATATAATTATGGACTTAGACACTATATCCAACAATAACAAGTATAAACGCATCACGAAGTGAAAGCGTTATCAAGTAGGAGTTTAAACTAAGAAGGAGTATCAAAACATGGAAGAAAACCTTTATTCTTGAGAAAATCACAACTTGGTTTCTTTTAGTAAAATAAATTTGAAAACTTTTAGAAATTCTTTGGAAACTTTTCATAAACCAGTTTAAAATGAATTTTGATAAAACAGTATAAGTAAGCGTTTTGAACAAGTGAAAACCTTTTAGAAAACCATTTATAGTATCCTACTTGGTAAAACAGTTTACAGTGTGGTAAATCCTTGTGTATGCGGGTTATCAATCACATGTAATTGATATGATAACTGGCATGTTTAACTTGTATTCCCCCCTATAAAACATGTAAAAACATTTAAAAGGTTCATTCAGGGGTATGAACTCACCTGATGTACGTGGGTCCGACGGAGATGCTGGTATAGGATGCTAAGTGTCAAGTGAGGACTTGACCACACACACGAATCCTATTTAACATGTAATGATACATTTAAGTATCTAATTAGTCATTTAATAACTAATTAAGCAAGTAAGGATGTCTTACGACATAAACAACTTTGCTACAAGTGCTAAAAGTGTTCCAGGTTGCTTAGAAGGTGAGTATGGACTCACATTGGAGTTTACTCCTCAGATGAAGGCCCTTATGGGTGTTTACGGTTTCAAGACCCTTCCCTCCATGAGTTTACGGTCGTAAAATCATGGTAGTAGTGTCATGGGATGCTTAAGGTCTTAACTCACTCATGGAGTCATGCTAGAGTTGAATCAAGGGCTAAGGAAGTGATTGGGGCTCAAAATGGGTACAAAATGGAGTTTACGGTCAAGAGTTTACTCCTTGAGGAGTTTACGGTCTAAGGAGATACACTTGGGGAGTTTACTACCTTAAACACATGAGTTTACGGCAGTAAACTCATGTTAGTCTTCAAATCATGCGTTTTTGTGGTTGTAGGTTAAGCATACGAAGTTCTAGGTCCAAATCCAAGCCATACAAATGTTAAGGGAACTTTAACACCCTTTGGGGGTGTTTATGGTCTATGAATGGGTGTTTACGGTCCAAGAACCTTCTTGGGCCATAAAATCATGTGTCACATGATTTTGTATGCTTTGGTGCATAAAATGAAGGAAAATGAGGTTCTATGCACTCGAGGAAGTTCATGGAAGCCCTTGGAGGTGTTTGAGGGGTAGTTTGACACTTAAACAAGTGTTTATGGTCCATTCACATGGGTTTACGGTCCAAGAACATTCTTAGACCGTGAACTCATGTTTACTCCCCATTTGGTCCGATTTTGGGGTTCTAAGTCCTTTCGGGTAAGCATCTAGGCCATTGCTAAGCATGAGAAGTGGTTTGGAAGGGTTTTTGAGCATAAAAACCCTTTTACTAGTGTTTACGGTCCATGAAGGTGTTTATGGGCCGTAAACTCATGTTCTTGGGTTTTCCGGGTGAGTAAGTCTCGAATTTGCAAGCTAGGTAAGTTGGATAACAAATTAGGAAAGTTTACTTACCGATTTGGAGCTTGAAAGGGTGATTTTTGACCAAAAACCGTTTGTAGAGAGAGAAAGTAGAAAGAGAGAGAGAGTTTGTCTAAGGTGGTAAAAAGGTAGGAGTGAATCCCACTCCTCCCTTATATAGGGTGGGGCTTATGGCCTGGATGGGGTTCTCCTGACACCAACCGCGAACGGGTTTTTCACCACTTCCTTAATCACGACAATTTTTAAAATTATACCGCCTTAATTTTTGTTCGCTTGACGAATATTCTTTAAAATATTCCGACGGGTTTAATTCCGGTCAAAAATATTGTCGGGATAAATTTGGGTAATTTTTGACGTAACTAATTTCGACGTTAATTTCGACGTTAACTGCGACGTTAACTTTGACGTTTAAAACTAACGGAAATTTTTGGGTTGTCACATCATCCCCCCGTTTGAGGGAATTTCGTCCCGAAATTCAGATTTAGGCAAGGAAGTAGGTATGAATGACCGAGTAGAGGCAGGAGGGTACTTCCTATTCAGTTTGTCCTCGTACTCCCAAGTGAACTGTAACAGCCCGGATTTCCAGGTATCTTTTATGCTTATAATTTTGATGTTTTGTGAGGGGACTCGGTGAGTTGGAGCTCAGACTCGCCGAGTAGGATCGTGATTCTGGACGCGGGTTCGCGCCTGGACTCGGCGAGTCCGCGCTGTTTAATGAAACCCTAATTTCTCAGGTTTGGGACCTATTTAAAGGGCCTTTAGGCTGTCATTTGTGCTCACCAGTCCCTTGAGTGAAACCCTAGCGAGTGTGAGCGTTTGGAGCAAAGTAGGAAGCCATTATTGACCTTGGAGGTGTCATCTTGCAAGGGAAATGGAGAATCAGCTAAGGGAAAGCAAGAGGAGCCACTTCCTGAGGGTTTAGGGTCGAGAACATCACATTTGAGGTACTATCTTCGAGCTATTCTTTGCTATGTTGATGTTTATATTGATTTAGGGCTTATTGAGCCCTTTTGTGGCTAGATCTAGTGCTTCCTTGGTCCCTTAAGCGATTTAGATTATAGATCTGGACCCTTGGAGGTCCAGAGTGTCCCTTTGCCCAAGCTTTTTGTTAATCCATGGGGGTTTTGGATTGGAATCCTTATGCCTAAGGTCAAAACACCATTTATGAGCCATGGGGTGTGTTATGAACACCAAGATAAGGACTTTACGTGATGAATCAGCTTAGGAAGGCCAGATCTATGAATTGTTAGAGCGGATCTAACCTCAGAAGCAAGTTTGAGTTGTTGCATGGCATGGACTCGCCGAGTCCGACGAACAGACTCGGTGAGTAGCTTGAAGATTACCCTTAGATCGCTCAGTGAGTGGTCCAGCCGAGTTATGGGTTGACTCAGTGAGTCAGGGAGAGTTAGAGAGGGTTGACAGGTGTATTGAGTCGAACTGGAACTCGCCGAGTTGTTCTTGAGACTCGGTGAGTTGAGTCGGGGTGGCCCCGCGATTCTTACCAGGTGGAACTCGTCGAGTCAGGGGAGTACTCGACGTGTCAAAAAGGGAATCCTAGAGAGTTGGTGAAAACGTCTAGACTCACCGAGTCGCCCTAGTACACTCGCCGAGTCCGGTCAAAGTTGACCGTTGACCGTTGACCAGAGTTGACCTGTGTTGACTTCTTAGGGATAGTCAACCTTAGTGATAAAAGTGTTGATTAGAGACATATGATGTTATAGGAGGATTAGAGCTCGGAGGATCGAGCACGAGGGATTTCCAGGATTCATGAGATACCGAGATACGCAAGGTGAGTCTTCTCACTATACTTTACCTTGAGTAGGTAACCAGAGTTATGTGATCAGAGTATTTGTATGCTATGTGTATGTGATGTGTTGTACTGCATTATTTCTATGTGATTTATGCTGTGCATGTTTATAGAGTTGGAACCGAAAGGTTCACAGAGTTAGAACCTAAGGGTTCACAGAGTTTGGGTGCATGGACCCATAGAGTTATGGCCTCGAGTGGCTAATATGTGTTTTATGTGTGGTATTTTGGGGAACTCACTAAGCTTCGTGCTTACAGTGTTAGTGTTGTTGTTTTAGGTACTAGCGATGACCGTGGGAAGGCGCCGGCTTGATCTGTACACACGCATGGGATTTTTGATATATATATGATCTTGGGATTTTGTATGATGTGAATTGGGATTTTAAACTTAATGTTTTATGGAAATTAAATGAGAAATGTTTTTATATCTGTGAAAAATTATTTTGAAAATTCACGGTGTTACAAGTTGGTATCAGAGCCTTGGTTTGAGGCATTCGAGTACACCTTCGGGCGTATTTGAACTCAAACTGAGGATTTGAGATTTATTTTCAAAAAGAGTAAAAGATTTTTGAAAAACGCAGAGCAGAGATGTGTGTACGATCAGTCCGCGCCCGAACGGTGATTTCCCAAAATACCTTTATATTATGTGATATTGATGTTGATCTGATGAATCCGCATGCTAGAGTAGGCTAGGTGTTACTATTAGGACTAGAGTGGCCTGATTTGTGATGCCTTAGCCTAGGAAGAGGTGAGCTGCTATGAGATGCTTGAGAGTGAGTAGGTAGCAGCGAGGGGCTTATGAGAGATCTATTAGAGAGTGGTCTACGCATGATAGAGTACTTGGGATTTGGGATCCGAAGAGGAGGACTTGGGGTGTATTTTGATGCGGTGCGGACAGTAATATTGGGCCCGTACTACTGAAAGCACCGGAGCGGTGTGCAGCCTAAGTAAGAATCTTTGGAATACCAAGGATCGAGGAGGAAGAGTTGACGAGTGTGAATATGCTCGTATGGGTTATAATTTATCGTATGTTGTATTTCAGAGGTAGATCATGGTGAGGACACGCTTGATGCCTGAGAGCAGTGGTACGAGTGATGAGGAGATCCGCCGGATCATCCATGAGGAGGTGGCTGCGGCCATCAGGGCAGAGATACCGGAGATGTTTGGGTCTATTAAGACCACGCTGATAGAGACTTTTGACGAGCGTTATGCCGCTCTTTCTGAGGCTGTTGTTACAGCGGCCACCGCAGCTATTGCTGCCGCGAGGCCGCAAGGTGGTGATGCGTTGCTGTTCCGTGAGTTCAACAACACAAAACCACCAGAGTTTGATGGGACTCAGGATCCGGTGGCAGCTATGAGATGGATATCTGATATTGAGGGGTGTTTCTTCACTTGTTCGTCTCCTGAGCATTTGAAGGTCAGGTTCGCGCTGAACCAGCTTCGCTTGGGAGCGAAGGACTGGTGGAAGTTTGTGACGGCGCATTTCACGCCTGCTGAGATTACGGCAGTGACCTAGGAGAGGTTCACTACCATGTTCCAAGATGAGTACGTTCCCCAGGTGGAGAGGGAGCGTTTGTCCCAGGCGTTTCTGACCCTCAAGCAGGGTACTGAGTCGGTTACGGTGATCACCAGGATGTTCCACGAGAGGGCGATGTTCTGACCTGAGCACGTGTCTACGGAGCAGGCACGTATGAGCCGCTATCTGAGTATCTTGAGGCGGGAAATTCGGGAGTTCGTGGCGAACTCCTCGTACCGGACATTTGCCGAGCTTCAGGCAAATGCCCGGAGGAGGGAGATTGAGCTTGAGACTCAGGCCAGAGAGGAGGCGGAGTCTCAGGGGAGGGATCGGCGACCGACACAGTCTCAGCCGGCAACCAAGCGGGCCAAGCCCGCTGATCCCAAACCAGGGAGCCAGAAGGGCCGCACTTGCGGGAAGTGTGGCAAGGGTCATGATGGACTCTGCCGAGCGGGATCTTGCTACAAATGTGGCAAGGAGGGGCATATGGCCAAGGACTGCCCCAAGGGGTTTGCAGTGTGTTTTCACTGCAACCAGACTGGACACCGGAAGGCGGAGTGTCCGCCGTTGCGAGGAGCATCTCAGGGATCTGCTCCTGCCGCCATCAGAGCTACAGAGAGTCGGCCTGTGAAGGCCAAGGCGCCGAGAGCTCGAGGGAGAGCCTTTCAGCTGACCGCGGAGGAGGTCCGTGCTGAGCCCGATGTTGTGGCTGGTATGTTTTCCTTCATGTATTTATTTTGATGTTGAGATATTATGCTTATATTATGTTATGCGTAGGTACTTTCCTTGTGAACTCTGTACCTGCTTTAGTGTTATTTGACTCGGGTACGAGTCGGTCTTTTGTATCTTTGGCCTTTAGTCAGCATATCAGTGTTAGTCATGAGGCGTTGAGTCGGCCTCTGAGAGTTTCCATAGCTGACGAGAGAGTGATTTATGCCACGGAGGTTCTCCGGGGATGCGTGTTAGAGATTTTCGGTGTTGAGTTCCCGATTGATCTGGTTCCTATTACGATGGGTGATGTCTGTGTCATTGTGGGCATGGACTGGTTGAGCAGATTCGGCGTAGTTATCGACTGCGAGCGTCAGTTAGTGACCATACGAGACCCTAGTGGGGGAGTTCTTTCGGTGTACGGCGAGGGTACACGTTCGGGATCAGCTTTTTGTTCGGCCGCTAGGGCGAGACAGTGTCTACAGCAGGGCTGTAAGGGTTTTGTGGCGTATGTGATGGATACGCGAGTGGCTTCCGAGAGACCGAGTTCAGTTGAGGAGGTTCCGGTGGTGCGTGAGTTTCCAGATGTTTTTCCCGAGGAGTTGTTGGGTGTGCCTCCTGTGAGGCAAGTGGATTTCAGTATTGATTTGGTTCCGGGGGCCGCGCCTATCACTTAGGTGCCTTATTGCCTTGCACCTCCAGAGATGCAAGAGTTATCCTCGCAGCTTCAGGAGCTGCTGGGGAAGGGATTTATTCGGCCGAGCAGCTCGCCGTGGGGAGCACCTATTTTGTTCGTCAAGAAGAAGGATGGTTCACACCAGATGTGCATTGATTACCGGGAGTTGAACAAGCTGACGGTCAAGAACCGTTACCCGTTACCGAGGATCGACGATTTGTTCGATCAGTTGCAGGGAGCATCTTGGTTCTCCAAGATCGATTTGAGGTCTGGATATCATCAGGTGAGAGTGCAGGATGAGGACGTCCAGAAGACAGCGTTCAGGACGCGTTATGGGCATTATGAGTTTGTGGTGATGCCTTTTAGGCTCACCAATGCCCCGGCTGTGTTCATGGATCTCATGAACAGAGTATGTAGGCCGATGTTGGATCGGTCGGTGATTGTATTTATCGATGATATTCTAGTATATTCGAGATCTAGAGAGCAGCATGAGGAGCATTTGAGGGAGGTCCTTGGGGTTCTGAGATCGGAGAAGCTTTATGCAAAGTTCTCCAATTGTGATTTCTGGTTGCGGGAGGTCCAGTTCTTAGGACATCTTGTTAACCAGGAAGGGATATTGGTCGATCCGGCCAAGGTTGAGGCGGTGATGAGTTTGGAGGTGCCGAAGTCACCTTATGAGATCAGGAGTTTCCTAGGGTTGGCAGGGTATTATTGGAGATTTATCAGGGATTTCTCCAAGATTGCAGTGCCACTCACCAGATTGACCCGGAAGGGTGTTGCTTTTTCATGGGGTCCCGAGCAGCAGGCCTCCTTTGAGACACTTCGCTAAAGGTTGTGCGAAGCCCCGGTATTAGCTCTCCCGGAAGGGATGGAGGATTTTGTAGTATATTATGATGCATCGATTTTGGGGCTGGGGGCGGTGCTGATGCAGAGGGGGCATGTGATAGCATATGCATCGAGGCAGCTGAAGCCTCATGAGACGAGATATCCCACCCATGATCTAAAGTTGGGGGCAGTAGTGTTCGCCCTCAAGATTTGGCGTCACTACTTGTATGGGGTTCGGTGTACGATATACACGGACCATAAGAGTTTGAGGTATTTGATGGATCAGCCCAACCTAAATATGCGGCAGAGGAGGTAGTTGGATGTGGTCAAGGATTATGATTGTGAGATCCTGTACCACCCAGGCAAGGCTAATTTGGTAGCTGACGCGTTAAGCTGCAGGGCGGAGAGCACTCCACTACGGAATGTATGTTTGAGATTGACCGTGATAGCCCCGGTTTGGGACGCCATTCGCGGGGCTCAGGCCGAGGCTGTGCAACCTGAGATGCAGAAGAGGGAACGCGTTGTTGGTTTGGTTTCAGAGTTCGTTACCGATGGTCGGGGGCTTATGACATTTCAGGGGCGTGTCTGGGTGCCGTTTGTGGGAGGAACGCATACCACTTTGATGGAAGAGGCTCATCGGTCGAAATTTTCGATCCATCCGGGGGCCACTAAGATGTATCTGGATTTGAGAAAGGAGTATTGGTGGTCCTGTATGAAGAGGGACATCACATGGTTTGTTGAGAGGTGCTTGACCTGCCGTAGGGTTAAGGCCGAGCACCAGAGGCCGCATGGCAAGTTGTAGCCATTGGAGGTTCCCGAGTGGAAGTGGGAACAGATCACTATGGATTTCATCACCAAATTGCCGAGGACTGCCATAGGAGTTGATGCAATTTGGGTGATTGTGGACAGGTTGACGAAGAACGCTCACTTCCTTGCCATCAGTGAGAGTTCTTCAGCGGAGAAATTGGCGGAGGTGTATGTGAGGGAAGTGGTATCTCGGCATAGGGTGCCGATCTTGATTGTTTCAGACCGTGATGTGCATTTCACTTCCAGATTCTGGAAGAAATTTCATGAGGAGTTGGGTACTAGACTGCATTTTAGTACCGCATATCATCCCCAGACAGACGGTCAGAGTGAGCGGACGATTCAGACGCTTGAGGACATGCTCCGAGCATGTGTGTTGGATTTCGGGGGTAGTTAGGATGCGTATTTACCCTTGGCAGAGTTTTCCTACAACAACAGCCATCATTCGAGCATTGGTATGCCACCCTTTGAGCTATTGTATGGGAGGAGGTGTCGGACCCCCATTTGTTGGGGAGAGGTTGGGCAGAGAGTGGTGGGCAGCACAAAGATCATGCTTCAGACGACAGAGCAGATTCAGCAGGTCAGACAGATGTTGTTGACTGCCCAGATCCGACAGAAGAGTTATGCAGACAGGCGCCGGTCCGAGCTTGAGTTTCAGGTCGGCGATCTCGTTCTCCTGAAGGTCTCTCCTTGGAAAGGAGTGATTCGATTCAGGAAGAGGGGCAAGTTGGGGCCCCGATATATTGGTCCATTCCGTGTGATCGTGAGGGTAGGCCGGGTAGCCTATCGTTTGGATTTTCCAGCAGAGTTGGGGCAGATTCACGACACTTTTCATGTGTCACAGCTGAGGAAGTGTATAGCCGATGAGTCGGCAGTGGTTCCATTAGAGGATATTCAGGTGGATGCGAGCCTGAATTATGCCGCGAGGCCGGTGGCCATCAGAGATCGGAAGATCAAGGTTCTAAGGAGAAGGAGGTACCCCTGGTGTTGGTCTAGTGGCAACATCGGAAAGGATCAGACATGACCTAGGAGACGGAGCGTGAGATGCGTGAGCAGCATCCGGAGCTATTTTCAGAGCGAGACTTCGAGGGCGAAGTCTAGTTCTAGTGGGGGAGAGTTGTAACAGCCTGGATTTCCAGGTATCTTTTATGCTTATAATTTTGATGTTTTATGAGGGGACTCGGCGAGTTGGAGCTCAGACTCGCCGAGTAGGATCGCGATTCTGGACGCGGGTTTGCGCCTGGACTCGGCGAGTCCGCGCTGTTTAATGAAACCCTAATTTCTCGGGTTTGGGACCTATTTAAAGGGCCTTTAGGCCGTCATTTGTGCTCACCAGTCCCTTGAGTGAAACCCTAGAGAGTGTGAGCGTTTGGAGCAAAGTAGGAAGCCATTATTGACCTTGGAGGTGTCATCTTGCAAGGGAAAGGGAGAATCATCTAAGGGAAAGCAAGAGGAGCCACTTCCTGAGGGTTTGGGGTCGAGAACATCACATTTGAGGTACTATCTTTGAGCTATTCTTTGCTATGTTGATGTTTATATTGATTTAGGGCTTATTGAGCCCTTTTGTGGCTAGATCTAGTGCTTCCTTGGTCCCTTAAGCGATTTAGATTATAGATCTGGACCCTTGGAGGTCCAGAGTGTCCCTTTGCCCAAGCTTTTTGTGAATCCATGGGGGTTTTGGATTGGAATCCTTATGACTAAGGTCAAAACACCATTTATGAGCCATGGGGTGTGTTATGAACACCAAGATAAGGACTTTACGTGATGATTCAGCTTAGGAAGGCCAGATCTATGAATTGTTGGAGCGGATCTAACCTCAGAAGCAAGTTTGAGTTGTTGCATGGCATGGACTCGCCGAGTCCGACGAACAGACTCGGTGAGTAGCTTGAAGATTGCCCTTAGATCGCTTAGTGAGTGGTCCAGCCGAGTTATGGGTTGACTCAGTGAGTCAGGGAGAGTTAGAAAGGGTTGACAGGTGTATTGAGTCGAACTGGAACTCGCCGAGTTGTTCTTGAGACTCGGCGAGTTGAGTCGGGGTGGCCCCACGATTCTTACCAGGTGGAACTCGTCGAGTCAGGGGAGTACTCGACGTGTCAAAAAGGGAATCCTAGAGAGTTGGTGAAAACGTCTAGACTCGCCGAGTCGCCCTAGTGCACTCGCCGAGTCCGGTCAAAGTTGACCGTTGACCAGAGTTGACTTCTTAGGGATAGTCAACCTTAGTGATAAAAGTGTTGATTAGAGGCATATGATGTTATAAGAGGATTAGAGCTCGGAGGATCGAGCACGAGGGATTTCCAGGATTCGTGAGATACCGAGATACGCGAGGTGAGTATTCTAACTATACTTTACCTTGAGTAGGTAACCAGAGTTATGTGATCAGAGTATTTGTATGCTATGTGTATGTGATGTGTTGTACTGCATTATTTCTATGTGATTTATGTTGTGCATGTTTATAGAGTTGGAACCGAAAGGTTCACAGAGTTAGAACCTGAGGGTTCACAGAGTTTGGGTGCACGGACCCATAGAGTTATGGCCTCGAGTGGCTAATATGTGTTTTATGTGTGGTATTTTGGGGAACTCACTAAGCCTCATGCTTACAGTGTTAGTGTTGTTGTTTTAGGTACTAGCGATGACCGTGGGAAGGCGCCGGCTTGATCTGTACACACGCATGGGATTTTTGATATATATATGATCTTGGGATTTTGTATGATGTGAATTGGGATTTTAAACTTATTGTTTTATGGAAATTAAATGAGAAATGTTTTTATATCTGTGAAAATTTATTTTGAAAATTCACGGTGTTACATGAACTTTGGCCTGTGTTTGTCATCCCAACAAACTTTCACCTACGGGATGCGGATTCCGTCTCGTGCAGTAAGCGATCTCTACTGGTTCGTCTACGAAGCTAGGATTCTCAGTGGTTTCTATCAAGATGAGTGGGATACGAAGAGTGATGTCGGGCAAGCACTTATCAAGTCTAAGAAGTGGATAGATCTAGCGTGAAACTTGTGGATTATCCGAAAGTAGTAGCGGTCTGACGAGGGTTGGACCAATCTCCGTAAAGAATCTCGGATGGTCCTAAGCTCTCGGAAGGGTAGAGCTTTTCAGTACTTAGAACGTAGTGTACTTCTATGGCGAGATCATCACTGGCGTGATTGCCATTCCGAAGTTCCTAACGTTCTCTCTCTTACTGGTAGTGTAGTCCTTCAGGTTGGTTCTTAGGAAGCTCAGGTTGTCTTTGGTTTCGCGTTTCCTGTCAACTGGTTGTTAGAGGCTTTTCTAGATCGTCGAATGGGTTGCATGACTATGGTTATTGTGACATCCCCATTTTCACGGCCAGAAAAGACCGATTTTGTTTATGCTTTATAAAAATCAGAGTACTTCATTTTATAAAAAGGTTGCGGAATTTGTCCCCAGAAAAACATGGTAAATACGTTATTAAAACATTTTGGAAGAAACGTATTTATTTCATTTTAAAATGTTTGGGATGTCATCGTTAATACCGAAACATAAGCATAAACAGAACTTACAATGATTTACACTAGTGATCTACATCTCTTTTAAATCTCTCAGTGTAATGTCACTTCACTTCGTCACCTGTGATATACATAAACTGAGTGGGTCAGGTTGGGAAACCTGGTGAGTACATAGGGTTTTCAACCCACAATAATATAATTATTATGTTCAATCAAACAATCAACCCAATTACCCATCCCCATTATCTTCTTTACTCTTTAAGGATTTAACCTAAGAGTCATCTATCCTGCATTCGTTTATTCCGAAGTCCCTTACTTCCAGGGTTATAGGACTGGCACTAAATCCATAGCTGCCGATGTTCGTTCGTAAAGCACTAATTCCATAGCTGCTATATCCTACTCATCGGGTACTAAATCCATAGCTACCAGTGGTCAACAGGTACTAAGTCCATAGCTACCAACTCCTAACAGGTACTAAATCCATAGCTACCAGCATCTGACTAATAGGTACTAAGTCCATAGCTACCAATTTCTAACAGGTACTAAATCCATAACTACCAACGTCTAACAGGTACTAAGTCCATAGCTACCGGTGTTTACCCCATAGGCACTAAGTCTATTGCTGCCAATGTATACTCATGTCATCTCCTATCTCTCATCATTCATCTACCCATCTCATACCCAACATATTCGTATATATAAAATACGTACACAGTTTAAATCCTTTAAAACATGTATAAAACGTTCATCCAGCATAGACAACAAGTATTCAGATAATATGCACACATAGCACGTAGTTTATATAAAATACTTCATATCTATGTGTAAGATGAAAGGGACTATGCACTCACCTGAGTAGGTGGTGACTCAACACTCGAACAACGCTTCGATACTCTCAAAACAATTTCCTTCGATAAAACCTAGTATCAATACCACTAGGGTTTAGTCTAACGATAACTGCGACAAACTAATAGTCTGACTATTATTATTATTATTATATAAGCGTTAAATAACACTCAATATAACTCATAATAATAGCCCAAATACTCATTATAAGTTCCTAATAATGTTACTATATTAAAACATAAGCTATACTAAAGATAGGATAGGTACAACTCACTTACAGCGGGTTTTTCGCAAAACCGGGCTTCGCTGGAGCAGCGTTCCAGAGCCGAAAGGCTCTTTTCTTGAGGCTCCGGGAGCCTCGGGGCTTCCTTCGGGTGCTAGGGGGTTTACCCTAGGCTTTAGGGGGTTAGGGAGGCTTAGAGAGAGAGAGTTTAAAAAGAGAAAGGAGAGGGTTGAGGGGTGAAGAGAAGTGAATGCCCGACACCTCTATTTATAGGGGTGCTGACTGGTCTACTCGCTGAGTAGGGGGGACCTACTCGCCGAGTTGGTCCATGTGGTGGCCTTCTGGTGGTGCCACGTGTCCAATTCTGGTGGTGCCACGTCACCTCCTATCGCGTATCAGCCTTCGAACTTAGAAAAATCATAACTCTCGCATACGAGCTCCGTTTTTGACATTCTTTATATCCACGCGTAGGTAAAATCAAGATATACAACTTTCGTTTAGATTGCTAAGGCTAAATCTCGCTCTATCGTAAATTCACTATTTACGCTTCCCGGTGTCGTGCCGGTTTTGCCGTAAAACTTCGACGGGCCATAACTTCTTCGTTATAACTCGGATTTCGGCGTTCTTTATATGTACGAAAACCTTGTGACATATTCTAAAACTTGGTTAAGATTATTTATTCTAAATAATCTTTTGTTGAAAAGTCGTTTTTGACCCCTATTGCCTCTAGGGTTTCACCAAACGAATCTTGGACTATCCCTGGAGGTGGTTCTACTATTTCTGCGTGAGTTAGTATTCGTGGAACACCTAATAGTCCAATGAATCTCCAAGACTTTGGTTTATTCTAGTGTGGAAGTGCATGCTCCTTCATACCCCTCGACTAACACCAAGGCTGGAGTCAAGTCTATAATCTCTTCGGGATCTGGTTCATGAGGCTTAACGCAACTACTTTCGCACTTTGATCAGGTATTCTTGGCTGCGAAGGTTATCCTGTGGTTCTCGGTATTCTAGTGTTCACTTCGGAGGATGAAATCTATTGTCTCTAGGGCGACGACGATTTCCTCCATGCAAGAGAGTGGAAGATCCTAGGCACTGCTCGTCAGTAACGGGGTGGACGAAGTGCCTGAGTAGTGCAAACATCTCCGGCAACTACTCTTACGAAGGTTCTGAGTTTTCTCGGTCTAAGTTAAATCTAGTGAGTATAGGGTTCCATCACTCGGAACTTTAATCTTCTCATCCACTCTTCTCGGAGTTTAATTTATCGCAACTCTTGGATTTCCGGGGTATCCGTTGCAATGCTTAATTTGGGGGATTAAGCGTGAATGGATTGTCGTAGTCAATGTCCTTGACTCTTACGACTCAGATTTCTTCACCAACCGTGGGTATTAGCTACTATGTTGGCTTATCCGGGATGACAACAAACTTCGGATACGTGGTCATTATAGTAGCTCAATCCGTAGGGGTCCTCTTGACTCTAGCTCCCGTTCCATGGGATAGGATGAAGGGTCTTTCTAGGGAATCTACGTGGTATGCTTCGGGTGGTTATCGTCTTCTGGAATGCCTACAATGTTTTTTTTTCGCTTCGGTTTCTATCTGTCTAAGAAGGGTTGGGTAACAGCGCATGGTACCCTCCTCCTGGGTACTTCGGAAGGTCTGAAATAAATGTGACGACTAACAAATCGTATCAGGTTTTATTATTCTTATTTCGTTTAGGTTCGGAAGAACCTTTATTTGCCGAATGGCTACGGAGAAAGCTCTTTTACACAGCACTAGGGATTTACACATGGTTGCACTACGTCAAACCATGATTGATAGAGTTGTCGAAGTTGGCACACTTCGACATGATATAAAATGAGGGTCAAGAGAGTCATGTGCCGAACGGGCACACAAGTTCTAGGCATCTCGGGTTTCGTCCCGTGTATCATTGCCGCGGATACTTGGACCGATAGAGTCGACGCGGAACTATAGAGAGTCCTAAGTGTTTCCGAGTAGAGTACCTTTTCATGAATGGATTCTCACGAGGCATTTCTATAATCGCCTAACATATACTAGTCATGTATAATTAAGGTAGGGAGGACTGTTGACTGAGCGACTCCGCCCTAAATCCACAACCAAACGAGGAACAGGAAATGAGGCGGCATTCACTCACTCTAGGTCTATCCATCTTAACTATACATGGCCGTAACGTATATGTTTAGCCATTATAGTTTTACCTGATGAATTTTAAATTTTGTAACGGTGCTGCGAATTTCGCTTTATTGGGGAATATTTACATTTTGAATTAGTCTTTTAGATGTTTTCAGTTTAGTTATCTGAGATCGAGAGACATACCAAAAATCTACCGAGTTCCTTGACGCTTCTCCCTAAGCAATAAAGTTAGGCTCCTCCTGTGTCCTTGTTGTTTCCTTCAGTTGGAAAATCCTTCTTGAAATGTCCAATTTCACTACATAGACGGCAAACTGGATTGGTCATCACATTGGTGATTGATGCAATACGCTCCACCGGAGTTCTGCATACACGAGCAATATGCCCTTTCATGTGGCACCTAGCACAATAGAGTTCCCGACAGGCACCATGATGATGGTAGCTGCACTTGCTGCAGTGGGGAAGGTTTCCTAGGTATGGTCTTCTTGAAGTCGGGAGGGAAGGATTGACAGGAGTATTGACTGCCTCCGCTCGTTGTCCTTCGGAAGGTCCTTGAGCCGAGGTACCTCCCTCCTTGATCTTGAGTTTTCTCTTTAGTGGAATCGGTTGAGGTTCTTGGGTGGCTGGGTATGCAGGAGTTGGTTGCTGTTGTCCATTTCTAGGATCGGGATTTATGATAGGGCTCTTACTAACATTGGCATTGTTAGCATTCAGTTGAGCCATGACAGCTGCTACGGCTGCTGAGACTGCAGCTTGGAACGTAGCTTCATCGAATAAGAGAGTATGTTTCTTGCTTGTGGACTGGTTACGCTTCTTCGGTGGCATGGTTTTTCCTACACGGAAAGGAATATAAGATAATGAGAGACGATGGCTAACTGTAACGCCCGTAGATCGGGGCTAGTCAATTTAAAGACGATAAGCGTCAAAAATGAGTTTCTGATAGAAGATTATTTAGAATGAATAATCTTAACTAGGTTATAGTATATGTTACAAGGATTCCGTACATATAAAGAACGTCGAAATCCGAATTATAACGAAGAAGTTATGACCTGTCGAAGTTTCGCGACAGAACCGGCACGACGCTGAATGACGTAAAAAGTGAATTTATGTTAGAGCGATATTTAGCCTTAGCGATCTAAACAAAAGTCGTAGATTTCGTTAAACCGAGAGCGTGCATAAAAGGAACGCCCAAATCTGACTTCGTATGAGGAAGTTATGATTTTTCTAAGTTTCGACTTAGCGGTATGCAGCCCGAATACTCGATTTGAGATCGAGCGGTTTTTAGCCAAAACAATCTAAATGAGAATCGAAGATCTCGTTGTTAGTAGCGAAACGATGAAAAGATAGGCGAGAACGGACATCAGACGAAGAAGTTATGATTTTATAACGAAGTTTTCCTATCCGGGCCTTCTAAAAATAATTAATAAAAATAAAAGTCAAAATGAGCCGACGGAGTCTAAATGAAAGTTGTAGAACGTAGTCTCACCTTCGCGTGGATATAAAGAACGTCGAAAACGGAGCTCGTATGCGAAAGTTACGCAATTTAGAAGTTCGACGAGTCAATTACGCCCCGCGTAATTTGAGTACGCCCCGCATACTCAGGCGGATGCAAGTTGCCTGACCGATACTCGAGTGCCACAGATCGACGCATGCAGTGACGTCAAAGTACGCCCCGCGTAACCGAGTACGCCCCGCGTACTGAGTACGCCCTGCGTAATTTGAGATTACGCCCCGCGTAATCCCAGACGCTCAGCCTATAAATAGAACTCGAAATCAGCCATTTTCTCTTGTTCAAACTCTTCCCTCTCTCTAAGTTTTGCCTCGATTTGCGTGCAAATCATATCCCGAAGCCCCGATATCATTCCCGAGCCCCGAAGCGAGATCCGAAGCCCCGAGAATCCCGAAGAGCGTTATTCCCGAGCCGAAGCCCTGCCCGCGAGGAGCCGGTTTTTGTGAAGATCTTCCAGATCTACGAAGAGACACTACTTCTGCAAGACGTAGTGCTGTCAGATCATCTTCTGATCAAGTGAGTGTATAGTCACTTTCATCTTACACATAAAATACGTGTTATGTGTATATTTATATATATTGTTGTTTAGATGCATGAGTGCATAGTTACTTTCTTCTAATACATAAATATAAAGTATTAGCTATGAAATACGTGCTATGTGTTGTATATTAATTATCTATTTGAGATGGATTTGGAATTGATGTTTTTATACGGGTGTTAAATGATTTAAATTGTGTTTGTATTTATATCTACAAAAATGTTGGGTAGATGGAATAGTTGGTGACGATGCGACTTCGTGCCTATTGAGTAAGCCTTGGTGACGATGCGACTTCGTGCCTCTTTGATAAACCTTGGTGACGATGTGACTTCGTGCCTTTTGTGTAAACCCAGGTGACTATGAGACGTAGTGCCTATTGTGTAAACCCTGGTGACTATGAGATGTAGTGCCAATTGTATGAACCCAGGTGACTATGAGACGTAGTGCCAATTGTATGAACCCTGGTGACTATGCGACGTAGTTCCTATTGTATAAACTGTGGTAGCAAATGGACCGTGTGCCAGTTCCTTAGGTAAACCCTTAGGAATGAATGAAGAAAGTATAATCGATTCTTAGGGTAAAACCTTAAAGAAGATAATGGGGATGGGTATTTGGGTTGATTGTGGATAATTGAATATAATAAATGTGTTATTGTGGGTTGAAAACCCTATATGCTCACCAGGCTCCCAAGCCTGACCCACTCAGTTTTCTTTGTATCACAGGTATCAATACGAAGACATAATTCACTGAGAGAATAAAGGAGATGTAAATCATTAGTGTAAATAAATGTAAGTTTTGTTTATGCTTATGTTCCTGTATTGACGATGACATCCCAAACGTTTTAAAATGAATAAAATACG
This sequence comes from Lactuca sativa, assembly GCF_002870075.4. Classification (NCBI taxonomy): domain Eukaryota; kingdom Viridiplantae; phylum Streptophyta; class Magnoliopsida; order Asterales; family Asteraceae; genus Lactuca; species Lactuca sativa. The sequence goes on along the minus strand of NC_056625.2, from coordinate 86,955,045 downwards.
TTTCTTCGAAAATGTTTTAATAACGTATTTATCATGTTTTTCTGGGGACAAATTCCGCAACACTTTTATTAAAGAAGTACTCTGATTTTTATAAAGCATAAACAAAGTCGGTCTTTTCTGGCCGTAAAATTTGGGGATGTCACAGTAACCCTGGACATATCTGTCCTGACTGTATTAGGCATAAATTTTTCCCGTGCCTCAGGTACTGGCTGACTGAGTGTCGACCTACATCCCTATGATGTAGTCCTGGTAATCAAGGTAGGAGTATGAGTATCGGAAAAAGGCCATAAGATACGACTCGTTCCTACTAAGTTACCTTTATACTGGGAAAAGGTTTCACTCTCTTACCTGGAAAGATTTGAGAACAGTTCGGAACGAAGACCGCAAAAGGAAAGGCTCATGGAGGCTTATGGCTAAACAACCTCAACAGAGTTGTGGGGATCCGCTCTTAACGTGTTACTGGCAACGGGAATAAGGCGATTTACTTAACACATAGCGTGAGTAGTGTAACCACTAACTCACTAATTTGTATTATTTTATGGGTTTATTAGCGTGACGAACACAAGGAAAAGACACTTCTCGGTTTCCATGCACTGGCTCCCTCTGTCTGCCTCGTATCTTTGACTGGGACCGGCGTGGGTTTCCTTCGGGTAGTTACCTAGGGTTCTTCTCTTGTGAAGACATATTGATTTTCTATTCCGCCTTACTTTCGAATCCAACTCTGGGTGTCATCACTTCATGATAGATAACTGGAAATCTCGGGAGTTTAGGCGAATTTCTCACCGATGTCCCTAAAAAGACATAGGCACTTGGTGATCTCAATATTCTCGACCTAGTTCATTTATTTCCGAACAGGAAATCTTCTCAAGGAACCTCCTCTGGGTCTGAACCAACTCTTCTGTCGAGTACTGAAGTGGATAGGGTTGTCTACAGGGTTCGTGCGAGAATGGAAATGTCTAAAGAATCCTAAGAGATTATTAACATTTCACTGAGTGATCCATATCGAGTCCTGCTACGATTACACATGGTATACAAATCATATATATCTTAGATCCGATAGGCCTTCGAATATGTGATACTACTCTAGACCCACATCCCAACGAGGAAAAGGAAGTAGGGCGAAACCACACATTCTTAGCATATGGGATCCTTATTATATATAACCTTGGGAGTATACTCTCTGTAATTGTAGGTATATCAATAAGGATCTTTTTAGTTCTTTACATAAGGTTAGTTATGGATCCTAAAATACCCCTATGGTATTTTAATTTCTTGTTTGTTTTCTTATCTTCTGAATGTGATTCTGGAATTTGTGTCAGTCTTTTAGTATTCCAAAATACTCCTATTGTATTTTAAACTTTATGTTTGGCTCTAGCATTCCTAGTTGGTAAGTTTCAGACTCGTTGTAACACCACTATCACTCCCAAGCACACGTTCATCGCATCTCGAATAAATGTAGTTGATCAGGTTACATTTATTCCAGCTTACGATTACATAACTGCCTAGGTTTGACGGTAATGCTCAACATCCGAAGACTTTTATTCTTGTTCTTCTTGTGATACTTGCGTTCGAGTGTTTAGATTCTGGATGTTCTTCTACTTTGGTAAAATATGGTTATATTTTAAAGTATAATTCTTGGTCAGAGTTTTTTTATCCCTTTGTGTTTATAGTTTGTGTATCTTTTATGAATTGATATACTTAGCTCACTATAAACAATGCTCTGATACCAATCTGTCACACCCCAAAACCGGAACGGCGGAAACGTTCTGGGGTGGATGACGTCATGTCAAGTATCACAACATATGTAGTATAGTAAAACAAAGTACAACAACCATTGCATTAATAGTAATAATTTTACATGGTTTACATTACAATACATCAAGGTAATACAAGTAATGCTCTAAGTGCAGCTTGGTACTAAACTGTCTTCGTCAGAAGCTCCGGGAATGTACCTGTCTAATGCCGACCTGAGAATACAAGTTATTTGAAAAGCGAGTATCAGCATTTTTATAAATTCTGGTGAGTTCATAAGTATTTAGTTTCATTTTATTCAAATAAATTTTAATAAAAATGGTAGTTTTTAGAGTATCCAATAAATTAGAGTCCTTTCCAGAAAATCCTATATTTTCTTTAATAAAAGCAGTCTTCAACCAAGACTGGACGGAGTTATGTGGTAGAAAGTAGTTTTCCCTTAATCGCTATCATTATCAAAATATAGAATTTGACTATCAAAGAAAGCAAGAGAACTTAGGGAAATAACATACGCCTCAGCGGTGAGGATTGCTGACTATGGCAAAAGGAATCATAGACTCCAGGAGAGTATCGAACGAACGACACGTCTGGCTCAGTCTAACAAAGGGAGACACAGACCCCAGACAGTACCAAATGAAAGGTACAGCTGGCGAGGTCTAAACAAAGAATACAGACCCTAGACAGTATCAAATGAAAGATACAGCTAGCAAGGTCTAAATGCAGTGTGACTCTGAGAATGGGTTTCCAGCATACAGTGTAAATTGCTGGTGAAGTACCGTTACCTTAAGGCCATGAATTATAAGGTAACCTGGGATACTCGTAACCATACTAACCGACACTAGAGTACCTGACGCCCTACAAGCATCTAAAAAATATGACATTTGTCACCCCTTGGCTTGGTGGGCCGTGGACTGTAGCTAGCAGTCAGGGTGCGGGGGTGTCAATCCAATATAGATCTATACACACAATGTCCGCTCTCCCTACAGGAGACTCTGGTTACCAACTAGACGACGGAGAAGGTCGTGCCCCGAAGATGCATCCCAAATAGTGGGTAGTGGGTTTCATATTTAAGTGCTGAACTAGAAGTAGAGACTCATAACTGGACTGACTAGAGTAAACCTATATGTCTATGCTCGTATACATAATATATAACTAATGAATCAAAAGACCTTCGGACGGCCATCCGATCCCACCAGACCACATCTCAACGAAGAAAAGGAAATAGGGCGGACAAGCCTTCCTAAGTCCTTCAATCATTATTTATATGCACCTATACAAGCACATACATACATCTAACTACGAATGAGTGTGTAACAAGTGGAAACGTATCGTGAAGTATAACCGAATCGTGGTGTGTAAACGTACAATGTGGAATAACCGAATCGTGATGTATAACATACAGTGTGGAATAACCGAATTGAGATGTATAAACGTACAGTGTGGAATAACCGAATTGTGATGTATAACATACAGTGTGGAATAACCGAATCGTGATGTATAACATACGGTGTGGAATAACCGAATTGGGATGTATAAACGTACAGTGTGGAATAACCGAATTGTGATGTATAAGCGTACAAGTTATAAGTGTATCACGAAGTAGAAGAGACAATAAGTGAAGTAAGATCGTCTAATAGGTGTAAGCGACTACAAGTATAAGCGAAATAGAGGCTATAACAAGTATAAACGCATCACGAAGTGAAAGCATTATCAAGTAGGAGTTTAAACTAAGAAGAAGTATCAAAACATGGAAGAAAACCTTTATTCTTGAGAAAATCACAACTTGGTGTCTTTTAGTAAAATAAATTTGAAAACTTTTAGAAATTCTTTGGAAACTTTTCATAAACCAGTTTAAAATGAATTTTGATAAAACAATATAAGTAAGCGTTTTGAACAAGTGAAAACCTTTTAGAAAACCATTTATAGTATCCTACTTGGTAAAACAGTTTACAGTGTGGTAAATCCTTGTGTATGCGGGTTATCAATCACATGTGATTGATATGATAACTGGCATGTTTAACTTGTATTCCCCCCGATAAAACATGTAAAAACATTTAAAAGGTTCATTCAGGGGTATGAACTCACCTGATGTACGTGGGTCCGACGGAGATGCCGGTATAGGATGCTAAGCATTAAGTGAGGACTTGACCATAGACGCGAATCCTATTTAACATGTAATGATACATTTAAGTATCTAATTAGTCATTTAATAACTAATTAAGCAAGTAAGGATGTCTTACGACATAAAACACTTTGCTACAAGTGCTAAAAGGGTTCCAGGTTGCTTAGAAGGTGAGTATGGACTCACATTGGAGTTTACTCCTCAAATGAAGGCCCTTATGGGTGTTTACGGTTTCAAGACCCTTTCCCCCATGATTTTACGGTCGTAAACTCATGGTAGTAGTGTCATGGGATGCTTAAGGTCTTAACTCACTCATGGAATCATGCTAGAGTTGAATCAAGGGCTAAGGAAGTGATTGGGGCTCAAAATGGGCACAAAATGGAGTTTACGGTCCAGAGCTTACTCCTTGAGGAGTTTACGGTCTAAGGAGATACACTTGGGGAGTTTACTACCTTAAACACATGATTTTACGGCAGTAAACTCATGTTAGTCCCCAAATCATGCGTTTTTGTGGTTGTAGGTTAAGCATACGAAGTTCTAGGTCCAAATCCAAGCCATACAAATGTTAAGGGCACTTTAACACCCTTTGGGGTTGTTTATGGTCTATGAATGGGTGTTTACGGTCCAAGAACCTTCTTGGGCCGTAAAATCATGTGTCACATGATTTTGTATGCTTTGGTGCATAAAATGAAGGAAAATGAGGTTCTATGCACTCGAGGAAGTTCATGGAAGCCCTTGGAGGTGTTTGAGGGGTAGTTTGACACTTAAACAAGTGTTTATGGTCCATTCACATGGGTTTACGGTCCAAGAACATTCTTAGACCGTAAACTCATGTTTACTCCCCATTTGGTCCGATTTTGGGGTTCTAAGTCCTTTCGGGTAAGCATCTAGGCCATTGCTAAGCATGAGAAGTGGTTTGGAAGGGTTTTTGAGCATAAAAACCCTTTTACTAGTGTTTACGGTCCATGAAGGTGTTCATGGGCCGTAAACTCATGTTCTTGGGTTTTCCGGGTGAGTAAGTCTCGAATTTGCAAGCTAGGTAAGTTGGATAACAAATTAGGAAAGTTTACTTACCGATTTGGAGCTTGAAAGGGTGATTTTTGACCAAAACCCGTTTGTAGAGAGAGAAAGTAGAGAGAGTGTGTGTCTAAGGTGGTAAAAAGGTAGGAGTGAATCCTACTCCTCCCTTATATAGGGTGAGGCTTATGGCCTGGCTGAGGTTCTCCTGACACCAACCGCGAACGGGTTTTTCACCATTTCCTTAATCATGACAATTTTTAAAATTATACCGCCTTAATTTTTATTCGCTTGACGAATATTATTTAAAATATTCCGACGGGTTTAATTCCGGTCAGAAATATTTTCGGGATAAATTTGGGTCATTTTTGACGTAATTAATTTCGACGTTAACTGCGACGTTAACTTTGACGTTTAAAACTAACGGAAATATTTTGAAATATTAAAAAGGTGTCGTAAGCATTTACCCTTGAAGCGTGAGTTCGATTTGTACAGAATCGGCTTATTTCATAAATTTGTCGTGAGAAACCGCAAAGCCATGATTCTTGAACATTGAAATACTTTCGGGACCGTTTCGCAACAAATTTAAACTATTGGGGACTGTTTGGTAATTTAATTAATCAAAATCTGACTGCTTTGGTTAAAACAAATAAAAGGGATGGACTGAAATGGTTTAAATTGAACTATGTTTGAGGATTGGACTGATTTTGTTAAGAAAATCTCTATGGAAGGGCTATTTAGTTTTAAATAAACCTAAGTTTGTGGAAAAGGGTTTATTTGAAATGAATGTTTAGCAGGGGGTTATTGGTCATTTTCTCAAAGTTTAAAGGAATTAGGGCTTTTTACATCCCGTGTTTTTTTTGATCGGGTAAAGAAGGAATTAACGAAAGCAGTCGAACGAAGACGTGAGAAGGAAGCACGAAGGCTCGCAGCGGCTAATACGGATGTCTTGGCCGAGCGATCGTGAAGAGGGAGGCGTCTCCGTAGTCGACGAGGCCGAAGGAAAAGAAGGGAGAAGCAGCGAAGCTGCTTACGTCCTCGTCTGGCTTTGAGGTGCGAAGGAAGGAAGGGTCTTATGGGGGTCCGGTGAGACGTCGCGAGCAACAGCAGCAATGAAGACGGGCTTCTCGTAGGTCGTTGGTCGATAGGAAAAAAAGAGAGAGAGTGAGGCGTGAGGCCAGAAAGAAGTTCGGTGGAACAAGGCAAGCAGGTGGGAACTTCGGTGGTGTTTACTCGACGGAAGAAGAAGAGAAGTGCGAGAGGGCCTGCTTGATCATCGATGGAGGAAACAGGTGTCGATCGAGTGGTGTTTGGCTGTGGTGTTGATGCGGAAAATGAAGAGGAAGAAGAGATTGTTGCCATTTTCTCAATAATCACAGTTTTTTTTTTGTTTGATGTTTGACAGTAATGGAAGCAAGAAATCAGTAGGCTTTTGCTTGAGAAATCGATGATGAGAAAGGGTAACCAAGAGATGGTTGTTGCCATCTTGATTACCGGTTACCCACCTCTGGTGGTGTTTTTTTTGGCAGGAAAACGAAGGAGAAGAACAGGGAAGGTCTTGCAGCTGGCTTGCCATCGAGACAGAAGGGAGAATGGGGTTTTCCTGACTGCCAGCTTCAAGTCGGAAGAACACGATTCCTTTGTGTATAGTTTTATATATAATGGATGTTCACTTTATGTGTAGCTTTGGTTATGTGTGTAACTTTGGATAACTTGAAAAAACCATAGCTTTTAATTTGTTCTCTCTCTCTCTCTCTCTCTCTCTCTCTCTCTCTCTCTCTCTCTCTCTCTCTCTCTCTCTCTCTCTCTCTCTCTCTCTCTCTCTCTCTCTCTCTCTCTCTCTCTCTATATATATATATATATATATATATATATATATATATATATATATATATATATATATATATATATATATATATATATATATATATATATATATATATATATATATATATATATATATATATATATATATATATATATATATATATATATATATATATATATATATATATATGGCTTACTTTGTATTTGAGTGTGTGATTTATATATTTGATATACCTATGTATGCATTAATGTTTTTAAATTATATGATTTTGATGTATATATAAAATGCGTGTGTTATAAATAAGCATGACTCTAAGATTTATTATATATGATTGTTATTTTTCTTTTGAATTCATGAATACCTTACGTATACATACATATGTATAGATTTGAAGCCATTTAAGAATTAATTCGTTCGTATTTTTATAATTATTTTCTAACTTTTTCGATTTGTGTACCACCAATCTCGATATCAAATAAATTTTCTAAAAAATTAAGAATATTGGTCTTGGTTACAAGCACTCCATAAACTTGAACGAATTAATTTTTCGAGTTGTAGAACTCCAGGAAATCGCATTTAATTGGATCCGGAACGTCCGGTTTTTTGACTTTTGCAAATATTTTTATTAAAAATATTTCGATTATAAATTATGTATTAGACTACAACCTGAGTCCAAAAATGATTTCAAAATTTCAATATGAGGTCTGCAAGTCCCTCAACGGGATAGAAACGATTTTAGTAGTTTTAAAAAAATCAGTATTATACTGGTTTTGGATTCTTAAAACAGTCGTATCTTCTGCATACGAACTCGACTTTGGACGTTCTTCATATTTTCGGAAACATGGAAACGTGTACTACGAGACTAGAGTGTTTGTTTTGCTCACAACTTCTTAATACATAATTTCATTTTTTTTCAGACGCATGCTTAGGGTTGCAGTTTGAGCGGTATGATGTGTTTTACAGTTTACAAATTTGGAGGTAAGATACAATCTGATATCTTATAATAGTTGTAATGAACTCGTTTATTTTATAGAAGACGCATTGAAACTCAATGAATCAAATTACAAAAAAATTACTATAAACTCGACTGTTCATAGTCTTTGTCTTAAATTCCGGAATGTCCCAAATCACAATAAGAATTTATTCCTTCCATTATTGTGTGCATATTTTTTGTTCATCAATCTTTCAACACTCACACCACCTTTGGAAAACCAACACATATTAACCTTATCCTTTTTGTTTAATCCTACTACAATTCAAATACCCCAACAAAAACGTGAATGTTTCTATGCAAAAGTTTTGTTCACATTCACTCATATCTTATGTGACCCTCAAGAATTTCATATAGACCACCAATCACCACCTCAATATCCATAAAATATTATTATTTTTTCCCAAGATATTTTGTTCTCTTAGCATCCCTTAACATCCGTCAAGGACTATGATCAATTTTTGACGTCGTTGTCAGAGAGTTATTGAGCTTAGTGTTTAGTTTTAATTTGCCTTCATTTTATTGTTTTTAATTAAAAAAACCAAAAAAATTTGCTATTTTCTTGAATCACTTTAGCATGATTGTTATAGCATAAAAGGTTTTCAGGGCTTCTCCGCACTACAATGTATTATTCATTTCGAAAATCATATATAATAGAGCTTGTGAGATTATACGGTAAATCCATAAACAATTATGGAGTCGATTTTGATTGGGTCATCAGGTTTTATGTGATAAACATCATTAATATGATTACGAACACCGAAACTGTTGTAATTTGAGTTTAGAGAGAGAAAATCGTTTCAAATTCTCATCGGCTTGAAAATCATACAGTGAAAATACTTATATACTATGCTAAATAATCATCTAACTAATCACGAATATAACAAACTGACTATAACTATCAATTAAGATTAAATTACATATTTTCCCTTGGGCTGTTATATCAGTTAGTTTGACACCCCCTCAGCTGGAGGGTATAACTATAAACCAAACATGGATATAATATGTTGATGATGATGTCCATTAAGTACTTTTGTAAAAACGTCTGTAAGCTTATCTTGAGTGTGAACACGACTTAATGAAATGAGACCTTCTTGTAGTTTTTCATGCATAAAGTGACAATTAGTCTCAATATGCTTTGTCCTTTCGTGAAACACCGAATTAATGACAATGTGTATCACAACCATGTCATCACACATTAAAAGAAGTTGATTAATATCATTTACTTGAGACTCACTTAATAAACGACTTAACCATGCTAATTCAGCACAAACATGTTGCATTCACCTATATTTATCTTCAACATAGGATAACATCACAATTACTTACTTTTTAGATTTCCGTGAGATCAGATTCCTTCCAAAAAGTATAAATAATCCACTGATTAATCGTCTTGTTAATGGGTAGTCATCATAATCGGAATCACAAAAAGCTTCAATCTTGTAATTCAATTTGTTATTAAAAACAATCCTTTTGTCAAAAACCCTTTAAGACATCAAATGACATGTAAAGAAACATCATAGTGAGCCTGAGAAGGTGTTTGATTGATCTCACTAAGATATTGGACTGAAAAAGCAATATCAAGTCTGGTAAGAAGCAAGAAGTTCAATTTTCGTATCAATTGTCAATAAAGAGTTGGACCAGACAATAAATTATCCATAATGGGAGATAAGTGAATTATGGAGGGAAGAGGCATATTAATAGAATTACAATCTATCATGGAATATGCATTAAGTAACTCTTTTATGAACTTCTATTGATGAACAATCATCCATGAATTAACCGTATCAAATTCAAGACCAAGAAAATAATGTATATGACTCAAATCTTTGATTTGAAAGTACTCATGTAAAGATGATTTAATCTGTTAAATTTCATCAATATCATTAACCATAACTAGAATGTCATCAACATAAACATCAATTATAAAAATTGAGCTGTTGGATTTTTTGAGAAACAATGAATATTTATTGGATGATCGTTGATATCCTCTGATTGTGAGAGCTTGAGATAACTTGTCATACCATTGGCGTGAAGCTTTCTTCAAGCTATAAAGTGATTTTTTTAACTCTACAAATAGAGGAAGGTGAAGAAGTTGAATACCAAGAGGAAGACATATATACACCTCTTCTTGAAGATCTCCATGTAAGAAGTCGTTATTGACATCAAATTGAGGGATGTTCCATTTTGTTTTAACAACAAGAGAGACCAAAAATTGGATAGAGTTGAATTTCACAACAGGGGAAAAAGTCTCATGATAATCATTTCCTTCCTTTTGGGTAAATCCTTTGGCTACAAGTCGAGCCTTACATCTTTCAAGTGAACTATCTGACCTGTATTTCACTTTATATACCCAACGACAAGCAATAGGTTTCTTATCTTTTGGAACTTTGACAAAATCCTACGTATGATTATCATCCAAATCTTTGAGTTCTTTAGCCATTGATTTCTCCCAATCTGTAATTCCCTTAGCCTCATGATAAAAGACAAGTTCTAGGATGAATTTTTGAGTATGAAAAGCAAAAGCAGTGGATGATGAAGGTTTGTGACATCCCCAAATTTATGGTCATTTATAAATTTTATTTATGCTTATTTGAAAATCAGATTATTCATTTTAAAGAATAATACTGCGGAACAAGTTCCCAGAAAAACATGATAAATATATTATCAAAGCATTTCCGAAGAAATGTATTTTGTTTATATTAAAACTTTGGGATATCATCGTCAATACAGATACATAAGCATAAAAAGACCTTACATTCATTTACACTAGTGATCTACATCTCCTTTAATCTCTCAGTGTAATGTAGCTTCGTATCAACACCTGTGATACTGTCAGACCCCCGAACCAGACGGCGGAAACGCCCGATACCTCGTGTGACTTAAATTGAATATCATCATAATGAATATACATGAATCATAACATAAACATCACCATGTATCAATATATTACAACCGACATCGTTCACATCAAGTACATTGTTTTAACATTACAAATCCATACATAAATTGTTTGATAGTTTTCAAAAAGCAAAACACACTAACATACTTGGTTCCTATTTCCTCAGCTTACCTGTTACCTGAGAATACAAGTTATTTTGAAAAACGGTCAACATATGGAATGTTGGTGAGTTCATAAGTATGTTTGATATGAAAATGTTTGTGTAGCTTGAACGAGAACAACCCAGAAAATCCAATATTATCTGAAAAGACCATTGTTTGTAAAAAGGTGTGAAGATCCGTACAATATGCATGATAATTTCAAAACATGTATAATTAAAGAACTTAGTATTAAACGTACAAGTGAAAATGTTGAACTTCCACGGAAAACCCGATGTTTTCCAAATACATAAAATACAGTGATTTCTCAAATTGTTATAACGCCACAATGAATGATTTTGATTACTCTTCCTTGATTACTCGGATGGTTTTGGATTAATTAATGGTTGTGAGTCGTTATAACCGTGCATGATAATGACTAGTTATAACTACAGACTACGAACGATCCTTAGAGGTGTCGCCCGTTATTACTCACTTAAATCCAAACAACCTTGATTACTTTTGATTACTCATAAGCCTAGCAAACGAGGAGAAGAGGAGTACAAAGTCCTGCTACTTCTGTGAGTTATTTTAGGCTGGTGGGTGTGCGAAGGACACGTTGGCCCATCTCACATTTGATTACTTTGACCTTACTAGCTATGCTAATGGGCCACTAAGGCCCGGTAGCACTTAAAAGACATTGAGGGTCCTTTCAATATGGAATTGGGTCATAGAAGGCCTAATAACATATTGTCGTTATCCCTTGGGCCCAAAGATCATGTTAATGGATTTCAAAGGTCCAACAAGCATGATTGAAGCCTTTAAGCCCAAGGTTTTGGAATGTTTACTTGCCTTAGGTATTGCACGATTGCTGGTGGGTTTGATTGAACGATTGTTATTTTTGTACCGACTCGAGATCGATCGATTTGTTTGTAACGATACTTGGAGTTATGCGTGTATTCATCCTTCAATTTATGTACGTCGTGGTTTAGCATTTTTGACTCAATATTCTAGAAATAAAATAAGTGACTTAAGAATATTGGCTTGACCCTTTTCCATCCTTCTTTAATAAAAATGACAATTTTAGTCCCATATAAAAAAAAGACATTTTTTCCCTTAAACTCTTTTCTTGACACTTTGGAGTCATAAACTTGTTCAAATGATATTTTTAGCTCCAAAACTTATCTTTGGCAGTTTCAGCCTTCCAGAAAAGTATTTTACAGCTAAAATCAAAACTTTATGCAACTTTTACAATTTTGACCCAAAATCCAAAAACTTTACATTTTTGATCCTTTTGGTAAAGAAAAGCATTTTAACCTCTGAAATGATTTTGTTTACCCTTTTTATCCCCTTTTTGAGAAAATTTTCATTTTAGCCCCTTAAAATTCTGATTTTTTGCAACTTTGGGCATGTTGGGCCGAAAAGCCCAAAAATTAGCCCATTAAGCTAATATTTACATTTTAAGTCCTTTGAAGTGCATAATATTCATAAAAACATTTGTTGTAACTGTTTTGACTTCTTTGACCCTTAAGAAAACCGTAAATGACAATTTTTGACCCAACTTTTGTTTATTTGACAATTTAAGCCCAAAAATGGGTTTTATGTTAAAATATGTTTATCACAATCTTATAAGTTAATAATCTCGACTTGTTTAGTATAATATAACTTAGATCATGCTTGTTTTCCTTCTTATGGCATAGATCTCGAGATTTCTTCCCTTTTGGTTACATATTCACCACAAAAACACATAAAAATCACCTATACATGCATAAAATCATACATAGCACACACATACACATAGATCTACACATTTTGCTTGTATTCTCCCCCATAAAACTTGTAAAAACCGAAAAAGAGAGGGGTATGAACTCATCTTGAGTTGTGGGTTCAGTTTTTGAAGAAAAATGGAAGAAGTTTGATGCTATTCTCGGCCTAGCAAGCTTCTTGGAGGATCTTTGGCTTAGATGTGTTCGAAGAGGCAAGATCATGAATTTGAATAGATTAAGAGGAGATTTTTGATGAAATGAAGTAGTTAGACCATGGATTTAAGCATCAACTTACCTTAGATGATGACTGTTAGGGAAATTCTTACTTGAAAGCTCCTAAATCTCGAAATTTTTGATGAAGGAGGAAGAACTTTTCTAGAGAGAGTTTTGTTTGCAAAAGATGAATGAAATGGGTGTGTGTGTGTGGGTGTCTTTGGACGAGAGTAGAAAGGAGAGGGAGAAGAGAGATACTTGAGTTGACATGCATGAAAACATGAGATTTTGCATGGGTTTCCAATGGTTAAATGTGAGGTGGAAAGCAAAAGTCAACTCTTCCCTTCCATTTTGAGTAGTTGGGTCGAGAAGATGGAGAAAGGAGAAAGGAAAATTGGGCTTTTTGTTCTTAAGTCCATCTTATGGCCCAATTAGGTGATTTTTGGCCCAAAATAAACCAAGGGATGATTTTTATGATCCATTAGAGCTAATTAGTTTTCTTATGGACAAAAAGGTCCATTAGGGTATTTTATTTCATTATAGGCCCAACATGGCCCAAAATATTAAAATAAATGGGAGTGGGTCCAATTAGAGCCCATTTAAGAGTTTTAAGCCCAAGATAGTCAAATTGGAAGCTTATTGGCCCATTGGGCCCAATAAGGAAATCCTAGTCCAAAATGGACTTAAACCGGGATTTCTAGGGTTTCCAATTCTTTGTTGACTATTTGCAGTGCTTGCACAAAGTGTTTGATTGAAGTTTTGTTGTTATTGAATAAGCATCATACATGCTTTCACATTGTTGGTTTACAGTTGGTATAATTGTTGTTGTTACAAAACATCAAAATTCCTGGTTGTGACAGATACAAATAAACTGAGTGGGTCAGGTTGGGAAACCTGGTGAGTAGATAGGGTTTTCAACCCACAATAATAAAGTTATTATGTTTTATCATCAAAAAATTAATGTAGTTACCCATCCACATTATGTTCTTTATTTCTTAAGGATCTACCATAAGAATCATCTATCATTCACTCATTCATTCCTAAGGATTGTCCTATAGAATAGGCACAAAGTCCATCGCTTTTAGGCTTTATACAAGAAGAACTAAGTCCATAGTTGTCGAGGTTATTTTTTAGGCACTAAGTCCATAGCTGACGGGGTTTCTCTCTTTTATTGATAGTATTATTTTAGGGACTCCACCCAAAATACATGTAAATGGGTTTTTAGAGTGCATCTGATGAACATATCGTTCACAACACCTACAGGTTGCGAGTCTGTTAGTGTTCCACTGGACTGTCTAGAATAGTCCATGATTGTCATCTATACTCTGCAAGATGACCGAGCCATCGCTTGGGTCATCACTTCTCATCATCTTTCACCTCTCATCATCTATATCATCTTTCATCTCTCATAATTCATCTCATTTTTCATCTCTCATCTCATCTCTAATCTACCCATCTTTACCCATCATAATTATAGGTATAAAATACATATACAGTTTAAATCGAGTAAAACATGTATATTTTGTTCATCCATCATAAATATCAAGAACACGGATAATATGTACACATAACATGTATTTTATATTATATACTTCATATCTATGTGTAAGATGAAAGTAACTATGCACTCACTTGTTAAAGTGATGATTCCAAACTTGGGCAACGTTTCACTACTAACGATTCTATTTTCCTTCGATGAAACCTAACATTATTATCGCTAAGTCTTGTCTAATATTTATTGTGACTAATTATTAGTGTAGATTCATCATTAAATCAAAGTCTACTTTCATGATCTATCAAGTAAGGAACAACCAGGTATGATCATATCGGAGGTAGGGTGCGTTTGGTATACAAAATATACTGTTTGGAAATCCCACTTTAAACACCTCACTAAATCACATCCTAGACAACATCCCCGTAAGTAGATCAGTCAATATAATGACTTGGAATTACTAATAAATCTTTTTTATAGGTTCATAATAACGATAATGAACTTAAACATAAGTTATACTTAAAGTACGATAAGCATAACTCAACTTACAGGGGGTTTAGCGAGAAACCGGGCTCTATGGGAGCAGAACTTCCGAGCCGAAAGCTCTTCTTCTTGGAGCCGTCTAGCACGGCGGGGCTTTCCTCTAGCAATTAGGATTTACTATGGATTTGGGAGAGGTTTAGATAGAAGTTAGAGAGAGAGAGAAGGGTTATGGTGTGAGGAAAATGGGATGATCTCGCATCCTATTTATAGACTGCAAAATGGCCAAACTCGTCGAGTTTGAGCCTCCAACTCGTCGATTTGGTGCCACATGTCACTATCTGTTGGCAAGGCGTGGGGTCCGTGGGGAGAAAGCAATGGTCTAGATTAAAACATGTCACCCCTTTCGCAACAACACCCTTCTAATTTCTAAATTCCGTAACTTTCATATACGAGCTTCTTTTTCGACGTTCTTTATATCCACGTGTAGATATTGACAATATCTACAACTCTCCTTTTGATTCCATCGGTTAATTCTTGACATATTTTAAATTTAAAAGAATGAGAAGATTACACTGTTAACGACTGTGTAAAATTCATAACTTCTACATACGGACTCCGTTTTCGTCTATCTTTTTATCATTGAGCTCCTATTAATGAGATCTTCAATTTTCATTTAGGTTGTGTCGGCTAAAAATCAATCGATCTAAAATTCAAGTTTCGGGCTGTGCACTACTTAGCTAAATCTTAAAAAAATCATAATTTCCTTATACGAAGTCAGATTTAGACGTTCTTTTTATGTACGTTCTTGGTTTAACGTATACTATGACTTTCTTTTAGATTGCTAAGGCTAAAAAGTAATTTATCAGAAATTCACTTTTTAACGTTACGCGGTGTCGTGCCGGTTTTGCCATAAAACTTCTGTAGGCCATAACTTCTTCGTTATAACTCGGATTTCATGGTTCTTTATATGTACGGAACCCTTGTGACATATATACTATAACTTGCTTAAGATTATTCATTCTAAATAATTTTCCATCAAAAAGTCATTTTTGACGCTTATTGTCTCTAAATTGACTAGCTTGAATCTACAGGTATTACAAGGTTACTGTATCAATTGGGATGAATCGTTATGAGTAATACACAAGTTTGTCAAAGTATGATGACAAGTGTCATTATTAGATGTAATAGTTGGACATACATAATCTTGAAATGAGTAGGAGGTTGTCTATTGCAAATTGGTCTCGTTGAAACTGAAGGGGGAGATTATTTAAAGGTGAAGTGGAGGTCTTAACTGATGAATTTGAGTTTTGGTACAAAAGGGTAGACTATTCATTTTCTTAAAAAAAACAATAAGGGATATATGATGGTGCTGAGGATATTGATGTTTGATATGGAATATTATGTAATGTAAATATATTTTCACAAAATCGTAGATCTCTTGAAATGATAATGATTTTGGCTATTAAACTTAAAAGTTTGTATCCCTTTTTCCAAAAGGGTAACTAATGAAAATGAAGGATTGTGATCTAGGCTGAAACTTGTCCTTTCTAATGGAAATTGTAGAAGCATAAAACAAGCAACCAAAAGTTCTTAATTATTGTAAATAAGGTTTATCTTTGAAAAGAACTTCAAAAGGGGACAAATTGTGAAGAAATTTCACAGGTATCCTATTAATAAGATGCACATATGTCTTAATGCATTCTCCCTAATATGTAATGCCAATTCATCATTGAAAATAGCGAGTTCATACTGTTTCAAGGATGTGTTTGTGTTTCTTCTCAACAATCACATTATGTTGTGGGGAATAGGGATTAGACTTTTGATGAATTATTCCTTTTTCTTTGAAAACATAAATGCTTTCATGAATTGATCCTAACTTAAAAGCATTATCTATTTTGATCATTTTGATGCCAACTTTGAATTGATTTTGAATGAAAGAGATGAATGCTTTGAGAGTAGAAAAAAGCATAACTTTTATGAGTAATCAAATCTACCTATGTATGCCTTCTATATTCATCAACTATACTAAAAAAATATTTGAATCCATCAAAAATGGTATGCTTGTAAGGCCTCCAAACATCAACATGTAATAATTTAAAAGGTGCATTAGTAGTATAAACACTTGTATGAAGGGGTAACCGATGTTGTTTAGACTTACAACAAATGTCACAAGATTCAACATCTTTATTACAATTTGAAGATGATAAAGACAACAACTAAAGTTTATGGACATCAGTATGACCTAAACGTTTCTACCATGTCATAGTATATGAAGCAGAAACATAACTAAATACACAAGACTTGGAAGTTGGCAAAGAAGAAAAAATAGAAAAACTGTAAGAAAAATGTTGCTTGTAATCATTGTAATAAAAAACGTACAGATCATTGATCATTTTGGCAAACATTCCAAGAGAAAGTTTATTCTACAAGGAAGGGTCCTACAAGAGACACATCTGATTAATGAAAATGGAAAAGATGTGTAACTATCTGGTTAATTTTGATATGTATGCAAGATTATAGTTAACATGTGGGACATATAATACTCCATATTGAATGATTGAAGCATGTAATTAAACATCTCCTATGTATGAAACTGAATTATATTGACCATTAGGCAAGAAAATTGAATGAGGCTGAGTTATAAGAGTCAAATAAGGATTACTTATTAGAACATATATGATCTGATGTTCCCAAATCAACAATCCGAAAATGGTGTTTATGAAGATAAGCAGAGGATTTATAAACATTTGCAACAAAACTCTTAAAAGAAAAGAGACTACCCTCTAGATTCGTGGAGTTATCTGTGATAGATGAATTTGTAAGAGAGTTGGATTGCCGATTATTGTTGTTCAAGAGGTAGATCAAATGTTGATACTGTTCTAAAGTGATGTTGTTTGCTGAAGAAGTGATGTTATCAACAATTGACTTTGGTTGTTTAAATTTGGTTTTTGTAAACTTGAAGGTAGATGGAAAAACCATCAACAAATAACACTGAGATTTGTTTTGAACTCATTTCTTATAGTGACTAAAAATGTGTAACATCCAGATCTTGAGTTACTATTTTATTTTAAGATAATTATGATTTTTAGTGGGTCACGATGTGAGGATAGCCTTGTCACGTCATGAAATGGACACATTTTTCGAGGATGATCTTTCCAGTGTCACGGCGTGACACATGATCTAGAGAAAATCCTAATTATTGGAATTGGATACTATTTAAAGGAAGTGGAGGGCTAGGGTTTATTTCACTCTTGTTATGATATGTGAAACGAGCTTAACGTCGTAATGAAATCGTTTTGTCTAGGTTAATTATGAGAATCACAACAAAGAAAGAATCGGCGTCAGTCGTCATCTGGGAGGTGGTCCTGAAACAAGGCTCCGATGGTCTAGTCAGTAATTAGATGAGAGAGTTAGGGTTTATTTTAAGGTGGAGAATGAGGAATACATTATTCTAGAAAAGAAGGGTTTCTTTTATACCTATTTTCATAGGAGCATGTACCTGACAACACCTTTTCTCCTGTATGGGCCAACAGGACGTGGAGATGTCCTATTGGTGGATCGTGTACCACTAATGGTTATCTGTTATTGGTGTAGAACCACCAGAGGTTAGCGCTCTGAGTGTTACACTTGTTGCTCTGGGGATGGCCAACTATGTTTTTAGCTTATTATAGACATGAGTTTCTTGTTTTGAGTTGGACCTTGGCGCTAGAGCGTCATGGTCTAAACGCGAGTCCACTAGGACGAGGAGTCGGACCTATCACTTGTGCTGAGTAGCAAGCGTTAGCTTGTTTGTCCTTTAGATTACTACTCCGTTATCTTTAACATATTCCTAGTAGGATACGTTGATAAGTCCCCTAGGCTAGTAGACTTCTGCATTGGGATGATGTAACTGAGTTGTTCTATCCTTAATCAGGACACACGTTCGGTGGAGATGGCCCTGATGTCCGCTGGTGTGACAAAGACGTTCTGTAGAGACAGTTTTTACTGTGGTAACCATTTGATTCTCCTGCTTTGTATTTTAAATTTCCCATATTTAGGGAAAATTTTATTCTTCGTTTCTCCTATGCTTCAACCGTCTCAGTTTTCTTCTGTGTGTATTCTTTTCCTACCATTTTCTAGTATCGATCTACAATGACATCCACGCGATCTAGGAACGACCTGACATTGGAAGAGTTCAAGCCCCTTCAGTTTCGGGTTGGTTTTATGCTAGAACACGGACTATAGTTTCCGAAGAAAGGGGCTATAATCTATCAGCCACCAGCGGGGAAGGTTGGAGTCCCTGTGTGGATCTTCGAGGCGGGACTTCGGCTGCCGATATCAGATTTCTTTGATGAGGTTGATGTGCATAAAGTATACCTATCAAAATTTAAATTTATTACCTAACAAACGTTTACTAACTATGCACTTTTAGGCAGTGTATCTAGTTAGATTATAGAATAGGTAAGAATCAAACTAAGAATCAAACTATAATTGGGGGGGGGGGTTTACTGATTTTTCAAGCTCAGAAGAACTTACTATAAACTAAACAAGTAAGCAACCATAGAAAACAAATTAACCTCAAGAATAAATGAGTACTTATGCTTAGATCAAATTTCACCTTCTCCTACGGTTGATTTCTAATGGATGGATTATATTCATTACCAATTTGTTATCTAGCTATTATGATAAAAATAGCTACACTTACCAGTTTATGAATTATCATGCAATGATCATGCACAAGTTAGACACCAAATCAATAATAAGCACAAATTGGACTATGAATGATAATAGTTACTTTACTATGATCATGTTAAGCAACCAAACACAAATTAAGATTAATTATGCTCTCTAACACAATTAAAGTTACAAAATTTAATTACTTTATCAAAGATGTGATTAATCCTAGCTCTAATTATTTAATGGTCACAATTAATTAGGAGACAAATTCATGTAATTAGAATGACCAACTATCACACAAAATCTTATTTTTAAGAAATATAAACTAGAACTAAAACATACTAGCGTTTGGATTATCAAACATAAGTAAAATATATAATAAGTATCCAATAATCGAAATCAACACATATGGATTAGGTTCATCTTCACCAAACATAAGTAAAAGGTTTTTAGCCTCTCATTATAGCAGAAAAACACGCAAAATCCATATAAATTAAGCTATACATAGGTAATAATTAGCAAAATTAATAGATCCATGTTGAAATATTCTAATTGTTCTTCAATTCTTGAGCTCCACTTGATTCTCGATCTTCTTCTGAGTTTCTAGAGGTTTTTAGTGGCAATTATCCTAAGAAAACCGGTTGGAAGCCTTTACATTCGAGCTAATGTTCAGGTATTTATAATTTCCATATATTGGTTCACCATGTCGTGGTCATCATGTATATCTCATATTCTCCAAGTTAGCTGATTAGTCGAAAATCTTCCCTCCATCACGTCGTGTTGGATGATCACCATGATCACCACGATGTGCATGTCTTCTTGCTCTCAGCTCCTCGTTTACTTCCTTTTATCCCGAGCATGTATTTGCTACTACAAAACATATTTAAACCATAATAAATATATTTTTTCCCAAAATAATTATAATTGTAGCTAAAAGTATTGGAAATATGCATGAAATATGTAGTTACATTTGCTCATATCAAAATACCCCATACTTGGTTTTTGCTTGCCTCAAAAAAATTAACTTTAGTATTATCATATCAAAACCTTAGCTACCAACATTGCACAAAAGAATGCATTTTAAGCTCTCTTCATTACATCAAGACTAAAATGCATGTATTTGTGTCTAAATTTTCCTAAGAACTTCCCTAATCGTAAATACTCACAATCTTCATAAACGTTTCCCCACTTCTTTTGAACAACACTCATTTTATGCATTCCTCTGAATATATCCTCAGAAATCTTTCTAAACCTCAAGGTAATTTTTGGCTAAGACCGCAAGCATACATATGCAATGATAACCTAGAAATAAAAGTTACAAATAATAACTTGGCAAATTGCATTATGCTTGAGTCTTCAACTTTGAGTCTGTTGGGTTTTAGTTCAAAAATAGTTTCATAAACTAGAAAAAATATGGCAATGAAAGACTTCAAATTTTGAACATAACATAACATTTTATACCCACCAAGGATCTCCTTGCAAGTTGAATAAAGATTTAAACACCAACCAAAGAAGAGGTGAAAAAATGACAACCTTTGTAGTTCTTTGGGTCCTCTTGGGAGGCTTGGAAGATTATGAAGAATGTGGAACCTTTGAGACACCAACAATGACTCAACTTGATGTAGATGCTAGTCCGTAAACTCTTAATTCCATAAGATTTAAGTTCATAACCAATATGAACTTAAAGAGGGCATGGAAATGCAAGTAATATTCATGAAGAGATGAAGAAGAGTGAGTGAGAGAGAGAGAGAGAGAGAGAGAGAGTAACCTCCTCTAAGGAGGTTACGGTATTGGGAACCAAGAATGAAGCACCCAATTCAATACTGGAATCCTCATATTTATATTATATTAAAGTGAAGTCTTTAACCATTAGGTCCTTCCACTTTAGACAAACATGTCCCTAAAGCTTACATGTTTCCCATGCTTCTTATTACTTTTGATTAAACAAACATGAAAGCCATACTCTTGTCTTTTGACTCTGATTTTATAAAAATAATAAAAAGAAGAAGATAAAAGCTTTATATTTTATAGACCAAGTTTATAAAATATAAACATTAACTTTTTGGTAAAAAACAAAAAAACTTATCAAGTCCTAAATGTTGTGCATGACTTATTAATTCATATCATATGAATTATATATAATGTTACTTGCAAATGAAAATTATTATTTCCTAGAAAAAATAATTTCCAATTTAATTATAAGAGTTTATTGAATATTTATTAAAACCAATTTCTAATAAACAATCAATTGTATCAAGTTGTTATTAGTATGACCCATTAGTATCATATGTTAATTAGCAATATCACTTTAATATGATTCTTGAGCATACTAGACCTTTCAGAGTCTTCAATAATTGAAATTTTTCTTCATGATATTTCTTGATTTTCATAGTTTTGTAGACTCTTATATTTCTCAAACTTTTGCAATTTTTTTTCACTCAAAACTGAAAATCCTATAAAAACATATGCTTAAGCAAGAGAAATTAACTTCAACCCTTGTTGGTTAAATGTATTAGTCTAAGGTGCAATGACTACTTAAGCTCTTCTGGATACATTTGTGTTACATGATGCTAAATGTATTATGTCCCTCAAGCTAAGCAAGGTCGTGCTTTTGTTCCATTATTTCACTAGGACAGACAAGCCACAAATACACTATAACATATATCGGCTCAAATAAACATCAACACTCGCATTAGATCGTCCCATAGTATTTTTTTCAAATCTTTCTAATAATTGTTTTAAATCCTAGTATTTTTTTTTTCAATTTTTTCTCTTTTCAGTATACTTGTTGTCCTTTTTCGATCACCTACCCCACACTTAAATGATGCAATGTAGCAATTTCATAATAAAACAGTTAAAGAAGAAAAAAAATTAAAAGATGAGAAATTGGAACAGACTCCCCTGGGTTAGTAGTGGAAAAATCAAATTTTTAACCTTGTGTGGTAAAACTTAGACTTCTCGTATAATGGATGGAAAAAATATTGTTGGACCTTATTTTCGTGAATGTAAATGTGCCTGATCAAGATAAATCAAAGAACCATTCTTCAAAAAGTGCAGTGATCCTCAACCACAATAACGGAAATCAACGCCACGTTGTGGTGCCGAGTTTATAAGTCTTCTTGGTCCCGGAATATGAGATTCCTAAGACGTGGTCTAGAGATGCCACGTCATAGTGTCTTCTCATAATATCTTCAAGAGCCAAAATAATGCACTTTTTCTTTTTGTAAAATTTCTTGATACCCCTTCTCTTCATCAAGTGGAAACCCCACACTTATTCAAAAACATGGTCTTCAGTTATATTCTTCTACAAATCTCACGACTTTTTCATTAATTAAGCTCCTCCACTGTTTCACTTTCTTACTGCACGGCAAAATAAGATCGAAAGACTAGAGAAACAGATGATCATTTAGTTATACTAAATATAAAACAAAACTCAAAAGAAATTAAAAGGAAAAGAAAATACAAACTCTTAAAAATCGGATTGCCTCCCGAAAAGTGCTTCTTTTGAGGAGTCGTGAGCCGGACTCCTTCCCACTCTATGTTGTTGCATTTAGGAGTGGGATCTCCCTTTTCTCTTTCCACTTACACTTGTATGCCTGAGCCCTTCTTATGTATGCCTTTTTACAAATTTTGTTCTTCTTTTGAGTAGTGCTTTCTTCGCGTTTACATTCACCCCTTTGTTCTTTCCTTTCACCTTTGTACTCTTCTTCTCATCTAACTCCATCTTAACCATTGTTGGATCCTTTAATTCCCTACCCATATCTTCATCAATTATCTCAACTTCTTAATATAAATCATCTTCCACTTCATCAGTTGCCTTTTCCACTTGAGCCTTAGATGTAGTGTATGCAATCACCTCGATTAACATAGGAATCGAAGCTCTTGGTTTCGATCATTTGACATTTGCAACATGAGGCTTCTCCCAAACTTTTAATTCGTCTTCCTTCATCTTTTCAATTTCAACTAGCTCATCAATAGCTTCTTCGTTATCATCCATCTTTGATACTTCATCTCTTAGTATTTCATGACTCACTTTTGGACTCATTTCAAAAGCAACTTCCTCATTTTCTTCATGAAGTGTGAGCTTTGAGTTATGGATATCAACAAGACCTTTGGTGGTACTCAAGAATGGTCTTCCCAAAACTATAGGATGGTCTTCATCTTTTTTCATATCCAATACCACAAAATCAATCGAATTTTTTTCCCATGTTCACTAATAAATCTTCAATGATTCCATGTAGGTTAGTGATTCTGTGATCGTGTGATCTGCCATTCTTAGTGTCATCTTCATGTCATGGAGCCTTGATAGACCAAGCTTCTTGTAGAAAGATATGATATAAGATTAATCTTTTCTACCAAACCAACTAAAACATTTATAGAAGTAGAATTGCCCAATTCACAAGGCAAAGTTAGTTGGCCCTGATCTCCTATTTTGATTGATAACCCATTGATGACTACAACTGAGCATAACTCATTTAACATAATGGTTGGCGCTTTTTCCAACTCCTTCCTATTTGTCATAACATCTTTTTAAAACCTTGGAATATTAGTCATTGACTTCAAAAATGGAGCATTTTTCGAGTGTGAGAAAACTTGTTCAACAAATTTATTTTGTTCTGGCTCCAAAGAATGCTTAAGGACTTGAGAAGGGAATGGAAAAGGAGGCTGATATGAATTTAAAAGTGAACAATTTTAGTCCTCTCCTGACCACGTCGTGGTAGAATCACCACGACTTGGTTAATCATGAGAATGCGATCCACATTTTGATCTTTTATCTTCGGGCGTCTCTTCTTCCAAATATGAATCAGACTATATATTAGCTGTTTCATGAATCATAAATGGCTGAAAATGAACTTCTTGTTCATTGTAAATCTCCATTACATGAGGTTGTGATTTTTGGTACTGATTTTGCGGTGGTAATCTCATTAACAAGTGTTGTTAATTTCCCAATTTGAGTCTCTATTTTCTTGATGGAAGCTTGATGATTCCTCACATTAACTTCACTAATATCATGCCTGTTTTCTGAGGCTTCCATAAACCTATGAAGTACCAAATCAAAATCTATCTTCTTCTCAGGTGGTGGTTGCTCTTTTTGGTAAAAACCTTGACCAGTTTGTCTAATTCATCCTTTTGCTTCTTGCACTCTTCATAAAGCAACCATTCCTTTTTAGGCTTCCTCCAATCTTCATCATATCAATCACCACTTGAGTTGCAAACTTGTGCTTTTTGATTACCATTCTCATCTAGATCACAATCCTTAGTCAAATGTAGCCCGCCACAATTGTCACAACAAAATATTATTGCATGGATATATTCATCCATCTTTGTCATACTCCGATCCATATTCTTTAACATTGCCAAAATGGAATCCATATTCTCGTCGCCTCCATATCCTTTACCTCTAGTAACATCTTGTTGTGGGTTATGATACTCATGTGAATGCATTGCGAATTCTTCAATCAACTCTTTAATAACGGTCGGTTCCTTCTTCGTCATTGGTACTTGAGAGTCAAGAAATTGCCTTGTTGTGACATTCACCCCATTATAGAAAATGGACACTTCTTGTTGGACATTGAGATATTGTTGAGGAGAACTCATAAGCAAACCCTTGTATCTCTCCCACGCTTCATATAAGGATTCTCCAACCTCTTGTTGAAAATTAGAAATCTTCTTCTTAAGCTTTGAGATATTTGAAGGTGGAATAAATTGCTCAATAAAAGCAACATGAAGATTTGGGTACGTAGTAATGGATCCGGGCGCGAGTGATTTCAACCAAACCTTAGCTTCATCGGTAAATGTCACCGGAAGCATCCTAAGTAGCACTGACTTGCGTGGCATGTTTGGAACATTAAAGTAGTTTGCAATGTCCTTTACTTCATCAATGTGCTTGAATGTGTCTCTGTACTCTTTCTCTGTGAAAGGTTAGTTCTTGAGCATTGGTAGAATATGCCTCTTGAGCTCAAAACTTCTTTCAATAGGTATCTCGGGTGTTACAAGATCTGTGTCTTCATGTATCCTCTTCTTGTAGTCTCTCATAGTCATTCTCGTAATAATCACTAAAATAAAACAAAACAAGAAAGCATAAAAAGAATAAAATTTACTAAAGTAAAATTTCATTGAGACGTAACTTTGACGTGATTGTTGTTCAGAAAGCAAAGTAAATGCATAAAAGAAACTTTTTGTGGTTTTTACCCCACAAAAAGGATCGAGTAACTAAAAGCAGTTAACCTATAAATCAAATAAGCCATTCCCTAGCAACGACGCTAAAAACTTAATGTGCATAAAATATACCTATCAACTTTTAAATTTATAACCTAACAAATTTTTACTAACTAAACACTTACTGGCAGTGTATCGTGTCATATTATAGAATAGCTCAGGTAAGTCGGGTGTCGAACACAGGGAACGAAATTCAATTAAATAAATAACCATTTCTAATTAAACTAAGAAACAAACTATGATTGGGGGGGGGGGTGTTATTGATTTTGAATGATCAAAAGAACTTACTATAAACTAAACAATTAAGCAAACACAAAAAACAAATTAACTTAAAGAATTAAAGAGTACTTCCTAGATACGATTTCACCTTCTCCTATTGTTGATTTATAATGGATGGATTATATTGATTACCAATTGTTAACTAACTATTATGATCAAATAACTAGAATTACTAGTTTATGAATTATCATCCAATGATCATGCACAAGTTAAACAACAAATCGATAATAAGCACAAATTGGATTATGAATGATAATAGATACTTTCCTATGATCAAGTTAAGCAACCAAGCACAAATTAAGATTAATTATGTTCACTAACATAGTTAAATTTACTGGCTTTAATTACTTTATCTAAGATGTGATTAATCTTATCTCTAATTATTTAATGATCAAAAAAATTAGGATACAAATTCATGTAATTAGAATGATCAACTATCACACAAAATCTGATTTTTAAGCAATATAAACTACAACTAAAACATGCTAGGGCTTGGATTAGCTAACACAAGTAAAATCAATAATAAGCATCCAATTATCAAAAGCGACACATTTGGATTAGTTTGATCTTCACCAAATAGAAGTAAAAGGTTTTTAGCCTCTCATTGTGGCAGAAAAACACACCAAATCCATATAAATTAAGCTAGACATAGGTAATGATTAGCAAACGGATGGATTAATGTAGAAATCTTCTAATTCTTCGTCAATTCTTGAGCTCCACTTGATTTTCAATCTTCTTCCGAGTTTCCAAAGGTGTTTAGTCACAGCTATCCTCTAAAAACCGGTTGGAAGCCTTTAAATTCAACCTAATGTTCGAGTATTTATAATTTCCATATATATGCTCACCAGGTCGTCGTTGAAAGTCACCACGTTGTGGTTGAAAGTCACCATATTATGGTCATAATGTATATCCCATATTCTCCAAGTTAGTTGATTGGTCGAGAATCTTCCCTTCATTACATCGTGTTGGAGGCTCGCCACGATGTGGTCTTCAGTATTCAAGTCTTCTTCTATCTTCTTGCTTCTATTTTCTTCCTTCCAGCTCCTTGTTTGCTTCATTTTTATCCCGATCATATCATTGTTCCTACAAAACATATTTAAACCATAATAAATATATTTTGTGCCAAAATAATCATAATTGTAGCTAAAAGTATTAGAAATATACATTAAATATGTAGTTAAATATGCTCATATCAGAGGTCATGCACGAGTATGGTTTCTCTATGGACGACCTTACTCCTAATGTTGTTAGGAAGATTGTTGGCTTCAACTTGGATTTCCAAGCCTTGGGTGTACTTCCTTAATTTCGAGCCTTCCATGCTTTCTTCAACTCATCAACCCAGTCGGGCATGCACTCTTTCTCTCAGCGGCGTAATACTCTCGTGTTTATTGTTAACCAGAAGGCTCTTCGAAAGAAATGACATGAACGGTGGTTGTGGGTTAAGAGTGACTGGATCGGTCTTGGCTATCTCCGTGTAGCCATTACCTCTGATTTGACATGTCAATTGTCGGGCACACGTTTGTTCGTGGCTCAAGCGTTGAAGGGGATCTGCTTTAACGGGGAAGATTGGCAAGACTACATCTTGGTAGCGGCGGGGATGAGTGACGCTTGGCGAGCCCGTGGGATGATGCGTTAATTTTACATGGCCAAGGATGGTAAGTGTCACTTCCTTAACCCTTTGTTTTGAGAAACTTCCCTTGGGGAGGAGAAAAATCATTTATTGCTTGTTGTTTCAGTTGTAGGTACTAAGAGGATTTTATCCCTCAAGAGAGTGCTGCATGGGAAGTTTAAGGGTGACCTTGAATATCACGTGGTTATTTTGGTGGAGGCTCCCCCACCACCTACTAGGACCACTCGTGCGTCTGTCCCATCCATTCTGTCCACCGCTATACACAAAGGGCCTAGCGATCAAGCTGATTCTAGCCTGATGGGTGTAGTTGTTGACTATGTTTCCTATAAAAATCCTTCAACTTGCTTTCCCAAGGAGCTGATGGTGAAGGGGGGGGGGGGGGGGGAGGGTCCGTTGGTGGCAGTCGGGTTGCCATTAACCAGCACACAACTTGGGCAAACTCCTCGCTCATTCGTGATGTTGGGCCATTACAATTGGTAGCCGGTTACACAAGAAGCATAAAATTAATTTCATGCATCGGGGCTCGCCTGTTGTGATCGACATCCTCGATGATGACACTTCATGTCAGTCGGAGGGAGTGATCCAGGGAGAAATTGCACCGCACCAGTGACTAGTGCCCACGAGTGGTGTCGTCATATGTTTCCTCCAGCCACTTTGGAGGAACTCCTTTCTCATTCCCACATGGATAATGATCTCCAATAAGTTGCTCCCCAGGTTGCTCCGTATTTGGTGGCAGTAGATAGTTTCCTTCGCTACTTGGGTGCTGACTTGGTGGAGTTGGGTACCGTCAGGACTGAACATGAGGAGCTTGGGCAGAAGGTATGGCTCCTTGATGGTGAGAAACACAAGTTTAAGGAGCGCTATGTTGTTTTATATGGAGAGAAGTTTGCCACTGAGGACTAAGTGGTGAGCTTGGAAAAGAAGGTGGAGCATTTTTCACATTAAGTGCAAGATCTGGCAGCAGAGAAGGAGGCACTGGAAGTGTGCATGTGAGAGAAAAGCAAGCGGCTAGTTGTTAAAGCATCAATAAGGAGAGCCTTGGAAAAGGATTTGGCTTGGATCCTTCAAGAGGAGGATGTTCGCATGGTGGACTGGGTCATAGAGAGTGAAGAATTTCCACTTTGCTCCTGAAGGCGGCATGCATGGCTGCCAGTATTGAGGGTGGTAGATAGGCAGTGCGGAAGCAGTTGGCTACCAGGAATTTTAATCCGGTGGAGTTAAGTGCTGCAGCAAAGTCAGCGCAGGTGAGGCATGCTTCCATAGAGGCGTTCTTGGAGACAATTTTGCCTCATACCTCCGCCTTGGTGAGTTGAACTTGGCAGGGCTCCGCCAACTTAGTTTGGATTCTTAGGCTGAAGAGCGTCCTTCGGTGGGCTATTCAGGGACATTGGACCTTCTTCTCCTTCTCTCGACAATTAAATTCTTCTTTTTCCCCAAACCACATTTCCTTACTCCATTGGTTTGTTTGTAGCCCTGTGTGGTCTTTATGTAAGTCTGGGCGATGTGAGACAGACAATGCATATTTATTTTTTATTTTTATGGCATTGTATTCTCATTTGGAAGTTTTTTTGCCTTAGTCTCCGATGTTTATGTTGGCTAATGGGGTGCGTGTGTTTGTTTCTTTCCTTAGTGAAGCAATTCTTACCCAAGGTCTATGCTGGCCTTGGGTTTTTTTTTTTTGGATTGATAGTTGAGTAACCTGCTACATCTGCGACTCCGGAGCTCTGATTTGTTTAAGTTCCCTTTGGGCCCATCCTTGGGCTAGCACTGGGAGCTTGGAATGTGTCCCCTTTTTGAGTCGTGGGCCTGTGCTTTTAGGCCAAAGCATTTTAATTAGCTTTTGGTTGTGAACCTTGGCTAGCTCATCTTTTTAGGGTGTTGTTTTTAGCTAGAGTTTTCTTATCACCCTTTTCGGACTTTGTTTTAAGTCTTGGACTACGGGGAGGTTGCACTCTGGACCTAGTCATCTAATTCAATCCAAGATCCTCACCTCGATGCGTTTAGGACTTAGGCATTTTTCATTTCAATCGAAAGGTTATGAGACTTTGAAGTCTTTATTCATGTCATGTTCGAAAAGTTATGGCCCTTTGGGATGTATTGACATTTTAGGGAAATTTAAAGCCTATGGTTGCATTCTCATAATGGTTTCACTCAAATGATGTCGATGATCATTCCTTCTTATCATTTAGTAAGTGTGTACAACCTCTTGTTTAAATGGTACCAAGCTTGGATAGTAAAAAAAATGTTCTAATAGTTTTCTTTTTGATAGTGGTTAGTTTGCATCACTTTACTGATAACACATATAGGATATCAATATTATTTGGTGAGAACAAAAAGTAACTACACTATGACACAAACTTGGGCCTAGCTCTTGGGCAGTCGTTGGGGTGTGATTATCCGTTAGGAGTTTGATCAAGATTCCCTTCCCCTGAGTGTATCTTATCTCGATCCTCACTCTAGTTGTAGAAGTGGCACATGTGATGCGCATTTTAGGTACAGGGGATTGGCATCTCGTTCCGCGATTCCAATACATAGGCTCTGTTATGGTGTGTCTCTATAATCTTATACGTTCCTTTCCAAATGACACTCAACTTGCCTTAGGGCTATGCGTGACTGGACTCGTTCTTCTGTGGTAACCATTCTCGCACCTTGAAGTTTTTTATGAGCATGCGTCGATTGTATTAATTTTTGGTACGAGCCTTATAAGCCTCTTGGCAGAGTTTGCCAGCTTTGCGCTTTTCGTTGAGTATGTCCAGGTCTTGACGCTGTTCAACCTCATTGGTATTTGCATCGAACGTCGTCACTTGCAATGATTTGCTTAATATTTTGAGTAGGAGCACTGCTTCCGTGCCATACATCAAGATGAAAGGTGTTTCTCTGGTACTAGACCTTAAGGTCGTACAAGACGACCAAAGTACTATCTATAGTTCCTCGATGCAAGCCCCTTTGGATTTGATCAAGAACTTCTTGAAACCATTGCCAATGATCTTATTTGACACCTCAATCTGGAGGTTGGCCTGAGGGTGGGCTACTGAGGTGAACTGAAAATGAATTTTCTTTTCTTCGCACCATTCCTTGAAAGGACTACCCTCAAATTGAGTACCATTGTCACTGATTAGGACTCCGCGCGGGGGGGGGGGGGGGGGGGGGATTCCATGAGGATGTTCTTCCACATGAATTTTAACATTTGCTTGCATGTGATCGTGGATAGTGGTTCAACCTTAATCCATTTAGTGAAGTAATCAGTAGCAACTAGCAAGAACTTGGATCCTCCAAGGGCAACCAGGAACGACCCTACGATATCTACACCCCACTGATGAAAATGACAGGGGCTGTTGATGTTGGTTAGTGGCATGGCGGGCTATTTTTGGAAGGGGGTGAATGCTTGGAACTCTTGTCATTTCGTTGTGAGTTCAGCTGCATCCTTATATATGTCAGGCTAGCATACTCCTAGGTGAAGTATCTATCTCATGAGTGCCCATGTGCCTTCGTGCGCCCCACCTTCGCCTACATGACTTCCCTCCAAGAGATATCGTCCCTCTGCGTATGCGATGCATCTGATCCACGGTACTAGATACCCTTTCTTGTACAATTGTTTCTCCATTATAGTGAACTACAAGGCTTTGACTTTGATTTTTCTGGCTGCCGCAGGATCATCTGGGAGGACCCCATGTAAAGGTAGTCAAGATAGGTCTTGGTCCAATCGGGGGTGCTGCGATGGTATCATTTTGTTTATTGTCAATACTTCTCTCCATGAGAACCTCTACCAACACTTTCTTGGTTAATTGATTGAAAGATGTCGATGCCAACTTGTTGAGAGAGTCAGACCTCACATTCTTCCCCCGAAGAATTGGCTTGATCTTAAAGCTTTTAAAGTAATGTGCTAAATTTCGCATTGCGTCTAGGTATCTTTGCATTATCTAGTCTTTGGCTTCATACGTGCCATTGACTTGGTTGGTGATGAGTAAAGAGTCGCTAAAAGCTGAGATGTATTGCTCTTCATCCTCTCGTGCTAAGCAAAGGCCCACAAGAAATGCTTCGTATTCGTCATCGTTGCTGGAGACCTGAAAGTTGAATCCCATGGCATATTTGATTTTGTTGCCACTAGGGTTTTTGAGGACCAAACCTGCGCCAAACCCTTCCTTACTTGCAGCACCGTCGATATGTAGTTCCTACACATCTGTACTCACTTTGGGGTCTGAGGGTACTATTGACATGACCGTTGGTGCCCTTTTGAATGTATCAGGGATTTCTACTTGGAAGTCTGCTAAAGCTTGAGCTTTGATGCTGGTGCATGGTCAGTAATCTATGTCGTGCTCCTTAGCTCGATGACCTATTTTTCCAGTCGTCCCGAATTTTCCGGCCTTAGGAGGATTTGCTTCATTGTAGAGCTAGTTAAAACATCAATCTTATGAGCCTGGAAGTAGCATCGGAGGCGTCTGGCAGGGAGGGGGCTCGCCATGGCAACTACTTCTTATCCTTCTGGACTGTCAGTACTGACGATATAGCTTTGCCAGATGCTGATAGGTACATTTTAGGGTCTCTCCTGGTAGGGGGCTCGCCATTGGTAGGAGCTGCTACAAGACTTCATTCATATGTTGCAGGGCTTTATCGGCCTCTTCTATCCATTTGAACCAAATTTATTTGATACAACCCTTTAGGTTATGGAAGAGCGGAAGGGTTTTTTCAGCTGACTTGGCAATGAACCTACCGAGCGTCATTAACCTTACGTTGATCTCCTGAACCCCCTTTAGGTTATGAGGGGGTCTTGGAGTTGAGGAATTCCTGGACTATGGTTTAGTTTGGTGCGATTCCTTCTTTGTTTATCTGGTAACCTAGGAAATGGGCCTCTTTTACTCCAAAGGTGTATTTCCCTAGATTGATTTTAATCTATGGTTGTGCCAGAGTCCGGAAGGTTTCCTCAATATCTCCAAAATAATGCTGCATTGTGATGGATTTTGATAACCATGTCTTCAATGTATACCTCAAAGTTCCTGCCGATCTGGTCGATGAAGACTTTTTCCATCAGGTGGTAGTATGTTGCCCCGTCGTTTTTATCCCAAATGGCATTTTCCGGTAGCAGAGCGTGTCGTGATTGGTGTGGAATGCCGTCTGTAACGCCCGTAGATCAGGGCTAGTCAATTTAGAGACAATAAGAGTCAAAAATGACTTTTTGATAGAAGATTATTTAGGATGAATAATCCTAACTAAGTTGTAGTATATGTTACAAGGTTTCCGTACATATAAAGAACGCCAAAATCCGAGTTATAACGAAGAAGTTATGACCTGTCAAAGTTTCGCGACAGAACCGGCACGACACAGCGCGACGTAAAAAGTGAATTTACGTTAGAGCGATATTTAGCCTTAGCATTCTAAACGAGAATCGGAGATCTCGTTGTTGGTATCGAAGCGATAAAAAGTTAGGCGAGAACGGACGTCAAACGAAGAAGTTATGAATTTATAACGAAGTTTTCTGTCGCGGCCTATTAAAAATAAATAATAAAAATAAAAGTCAAAATTAGCCGACGGAGTCTAAACGAAAGTTGTAGAACGTAGTCTCACCTTCGCGTGGATATAAAGAACGTCAAAAACGGAGTTCGTATGAAGAAGATATGAATTTCCGAAGTTTATTAATCAATTTGTATTTAAATTTAAAAGGAAATTCGGAAGCATTATCCGAAGGAGTCACCGGTCTGATCCGAGGTACGCCCCGCGTACTCCGAAGTGTCGACATTCGCAGCAAGTGGCTTCGGATGACACACGCAGTGACGTTTTTCGGACCAGTACGCCCCGCGTACTCCGAGGCTCCAGCCTCCTATAAATAGGATGCGAGGGCAGCCGACCCAATTGCCAATTTCTTCTCTTCTCTCTCCCGTTTTGCATCGTTTTGCGTGCCAGAAGTACCCCGAAGCCCCGGTATTATACCCTAGCCCCGAGGCAAGTCCCGAGATCCCGAAGATCCCGAAAAGTGCGGTTCCCGAGTCGAAGCTCTGCCCGCGAGAAGTTTGATTTTCGAGGAGATCTTCCAGATCTGCTGAGGAATACTACTTCTATAAGCCGTAGTGCTGTCGGATCGTCTTCTGATCAAGTGAGTGTGTAGTTATTTCTTCTAATACAATAATACGAAGTATTTTATATAAAAATACGTGCTATGTGTATATATTTGGTTGTGTTATGTGTGAATGAGTATTCACTCTCTTCTATCTTACAGATCTGCTTATTTCTTTATGAGATATGTGTCACGTGTGTGTGCCTCATCTGTTATGTGATATATGTGTTGATTAAAGCATGCTATACAGGTTTTCTTTAAACTATGTATACAAATGTATATTTTTATCTACTAATATTGTTGGGTAGAACATGGGTAGATGGGTTAGTTGGTGACTATGGAGTTAGCGCCTGCTGTTAGATAAACCTTGGTGACTATGGAGTTAGCGCCTGCTGTTAGATAAACCTTGGTGACTATGGAGTTAGCGCCTTTTTGTATAAACCTTGGCGACTATGGAGTTAGCGCCTATTGCATAAACCTTGGCGACGATGTGACTTCGTGCCTATTTGATGAACCTTGGCGACTATGGAGTTAGCGCTTGTTAAGTAAACCTTGGCGACTATGGAGTTAGCGCTTGTTAAGTGTACCTTGGTGACTATGGAGTTAGCGCCGCTTAAGTAAACCCCGACGACTATGGAGTTAGCGTCTTATAACTATGGATTTAGTACTCGATAGATAAACTTTGGCAGCAATGGATTTTGTGCCGATTCCTTAGGAATAAGTGAATGAAGGATAGTTGGTTCTTAGGGGGAAATCTTAAGAATGATGATGGAGATGGGTATTTGAGTTGATTGTTTGATAATTGAATATAATAAATGTATTATTGTGGGTTGAAAACCCTATATGCTCACCAGGCTCCCAAGCCTGACCCACTCAGTTTTCTTTTCATTACAGGTAATGACACAAGAGTATAAGTCGGCGGACTTGACGAGAGATTTTGGATTATAGATCAGTAGTTGAATAACTATTGTAAGGTCTATTTTATGTTGTTTATGCTTTTGGTCTGTAACGAACATGACATCCCGAGGTTTTATTATTTAATAAAAATACATTCTTTTCGAGAAATGTTTTGATAAAATGGTTATCATATTTTATTTTGGGAACAAATTCCGCAACCGTTTCCTTTAAACGATCACTCTGATTTTGAAAACAAAGCATAAACAAATCGGTCTTTTCTGGCCGTGAAATTGGGGATGTCACAGTTGGTATCAGAGCATTAGTTTAAGCGAACTAGGAATTTGTAGGATTTCTAGACTTAAACTTAGAATGCTAAGCAATGATTGCGAGTTGAGTGTGTCCATTATATTTTAGGTAGTACACCTAAATTGACACAGGCACTATTTTATTTTAGGAAAGTTGCCTAAAATGCTTTTGCGTGCTAAACGTTTTGTGTGATAGCTATATTGATGCTATTATTTGTTCGGATCTATGGTCTGTTGCCGACCGGATCTGGAAACCTTATGTGTATAGGATTCTAAGCGTACGTCTACGATATTAGAACTAGCATATAAACGTTTCGGAGTGATAAGGATGATTTGAATATCTATCGTGATTAAAGATCTAATTTCACCATATTCGGTGTATAGATCAAAAATGGTGAGAACGAGGAGTGGAGTTGGAAATGCTGATGAGAACAGGAATCAAGTACCAGTAATTGAACAAATACCTGTTGTGGCAGCAGCGCCTGAACCAATGACAATGGCCGGAGTTCAAATGATGATCCAGGCAATGTTGAATAATCAGATGGAAGAAACTAGACGTCTGATCAGACAAAATCGCGAGGAATTGTCAATTCGAGTAGAAGAGCTCGAAGTAAATGGAGGGCATTCTGAAGGAGGAAACTATAGTGGGACCGTTGGTCAAGCCAACCCACCAATAGTTCGCCAAAACAACCAGGATAGAGGAAATGATGGACGTGGATGCAAATACAAGGATTTCATGGCATCCAAACCACCGTGTCTTTCTGGGAGCCCGACACCGGTGCAAATCATGGACTGGATCTCCGAGATGGAGACAATGTTTGAAAGTTGCGAGTGTAGCAACAGACAGAAGACCGCTCTTGCAATCCCTCTGTTAAAATCTGGAGTATTGAGCTGGTGGAAGTTACTGGCTGGTTCAATGCCTAAGGGGGAAGCTAGCAAGATGTCTTGGGAAGAGTTCGTGGGGCAAATGAAAATGCAATACTGCTCTGAGCAGGATCTTCTGGAAATCAACAATGAGTTTCAGAATCTGAAGAAAGGAAAATTGAGCGTTACTGAATACGCTACGAGCTTTACGGAGAAGATGAAGCTTATTCCATACCTAATTCCGACTGAACTTTCCAAGGTCAACAAGTTTGCCAATGGATTACCAGCGGACTTTGGTCCGATAGTCAAACAAGCAACCACTCCGAAAGCTGCCATCTGGGCAGCCAAAAATGTTGAGACCCAAATAAAAGAAAAGGGTCTGGAAAGGGCTGAAGTTGGAGAGAAAAGGAAGCGTGAAGGATCTTCAATAATCAATAAAGAAAGTAAATTCTCGAAAACTGGAGGAAGAGATGAGGCTAAGTGGTGTGAGAAGTGTAAGAAGAGACACTTCGGGAAATGTAGCGAGGAGATGACTTGCTACAAATGTGGGAAGACAGGGCACTATGCCAACAAGTGCGCACCTAACAAGAAGATGTGCTATAGGTGTAATGGAGAAGGTCATATTTCTAAAGACTGCCCACAGAAAAACACACCTCCACAACCAAGGGCATTCAACATGTTCCTCAACGAAGCAGAAAGAGATGGGAGGGTTAAAGGATGAAGACTTCATATTAATATATAAAGTCGTTAAAGTCTGTATCAGGAGGCATAGCCTGTTAGAGGCATAGTATAGGGTGAACTTGAACTTTTGTGTAATAGTTTCAAGAATTAATATAAATCCTAGTTTTGTTATCTGATGTGTTGAATGATTATATGATTTATGTATGGTGACTTGGTTAACTGCGAGACAATACTTGGGACGAGTACGAGTAGGTGTGAATGGTAGTAGAGATCTATACTACCGGAAGCACAGGACTCACGCTTGGATCAGGGGAAGTCACAAGGTTATCAAGAAGCTAGTAATTGATTCTGTTTTATTCAAGTATGTCATTACCATTGTTTCGGTAATGTCTAGAAAGATAGTTGTTATCCCGACCCTAGGGGTCATATCAATTAAGTCCGACTATGATGAGAGGTCATCAGGACACGACCCATCAGGGTTATTACTTAGAATGGAGAGATAACTTATGGAGTCAGTATGCGAATCCTATTTCGTTGATGATTCCGGGACGTAATCATCCTAAGGGGGAGATAATTGTAACGCCCGTAGATCAGGGCTAGTCAATTTAGAGACAATAAGAGTCAAAAATGACTTTTTGATAGAAGATTATTTAGGATGAATAATCCTAACTAAGTTGTAGTATATGTTACAAGGTTTCCGTACATATAAAGAACGCCAAAATCCGAGTTATAACGAAGAAGTTATGACCTGTCAAAGTTTCGCGACAGAACCGGCACGACACAGCGCGACGTAAAAAGTGAATTTACGTTAGAGCGATATTTAGCCTTAGCATTCTAAACGAGAATCGGAGATCTCGTTGTTGGTATCGAAGCGATAAAAAGTTAGGCGAGAACGGACGTCAAACGAAGAAGTTATGAATTTATAACGAAGTTTTCTGTCGCGGCCTATTAAAAATAAATAATAAAAATAAAAGTCAAAATTAGCCGACGGAGTCTAAACGAAAGTTGTAGAACGTAGTCTCACCTTCGCGTGGATATAAAGAACGTCAAAAACGGAGTTCGTATGAAGAAGATATGAATTTCCGAAGTTTATTAATCAATTTGTATTTAAATTTAAAAGGAAATTCGGAAGCATTATCCGAAGGAGTCACCGGTCTGATCCGAGGTACGCGCTGCGTACTCGAGTACGCCCCGCGTACTCCGAAGTGTCGACATTCGCAGCAAGTGGCTTCGGATGACGCATGCAGTGACGTTTTTCGGACCAGTACGCCCCGCGTACTGGCGTACGCCCCGCGTACTCCGAGGCTCCAGCCTCCTATAAATAGGATGCGAGGGCAGCCGACCCAATTGCCAATTTCTTCTCTTCTCTCTCCCGTTTTGCATCGTTTTGCGTGCCAGAAGTACCCCGAAGCCCCGGTATTATACCCTAGCCCCGAGGCAAGTCCCGAGATCCCGAAGATCCCGAAAAGTGCGGTTCCCGAGTCGAAGCTCTGCCCGCGAGAAGTTTGATTTTCGAGGAGATCTTCCAGATCTGCTGAGGAATACTACTTCTATAAGCCGTAGTGCTGTCGGATCGTCTTCTGATCAAGTGAGTGTGTAGTTATTTCTTCTAATACAATAATACGAAGTATTTTATATAAAAATACGTGCTATGTGTATATATTTGGTTGTGTTATGTGTGAATGAGTATTCACTCTCTTCTATCTTACAGATCTGCTTATTTCTTTATGAGATATGTGTCACGTGTGTGTGCCTCATCTGTTATGTGATATATGTGTTGATTAAAGCATGCTATACAGGTTTTCTTTAAACTATGTATACAAATGTATATTTTTATCTACTAATATTGTTGGGTAGAACATGGGTAGATGGGTTAGTTGGTGACTATGGAGTTAGCGCCTGCTGTTAGATAAACCTTGGTGACTATGGAGTTAGCGCCTGCTGTTAGATAAACCTTGGTGACTATGGAGTTAGCGCCTTTTTGTATAAACCTTGGCGACTATGGAGTTAGCGCCTATTGCATAAACCTTGGCGACGATGTGACTTCGTGCCTATTTGATGAACCTTGGCGACTATGGAGTTAGCGCTTGTTAAGTAAACCTTGGCGACTATGGAGTTAGCGCTTGTTAAGTGTACCTTGGTGACTATGGAGTTAGCGTCGCTTAAGTAAACCCCGACGACTATGGAGTTAGCGTCTTATAACTATGGATTTAGTACTCGATAGATAAACTTTGGCAGCAATGGATTTTGTGCCGATTCCTTAGGAATAAGTGAATGAAGGATAGTTGGTTCTTAGGGGGAAATCTTAAGAATGATGATGGAGATGGGTATTTGAGTTGATTGTTTGATAATTGAATATAATAAATGTATTATTGTGGGTTGAAAACCCTATATGCTCACCAGGCTCCCAAGCCTGACCCACTCAGTTTTCTTTTCATTACAGGTAATGACACAAGAGTATAAGTCGGCGGACTTGACGAGAGATTTTGGATTATAGATCAGTAGTTGAATAACTATTGTAAGGTCTATTTTATGTTGTTTATGCTTTTGGTCTGTAACGAACATGACATCCCGAGGTTTTATTATTTAATAAAAATACATTCTTTTCGAGAAATGTTTTGATAAAATGGTTATCATATTTTATTTTGGGAACAAATTCCGCAACCGTTTCCTTTAAACGATCACTCTGATTTTGAAAACAAAGCATAAACAAATCGGTCTTTTCTGGCCGTGAAATTGGGGATGTCACAGTTGGTATCAGAGCATTAGTTTAAGCGAACTAGGAATTTGTAGGATTTCTAGACTTAAACTTAGAATGCTAAGCAATGATTGCGAGTTGAGTGTGTCCATTATATTTTAGGTAGTACACCTAAATTGACACAGGCACTATTTTATTTTAGGAAAGTTGCCTAAAATGCTTTTGCGTGCTAAACGTTTTGTGTGATAGCTATATTGATGCTATTATTTGTTCGGATCTATGGTCTGTTGCCGACCGGATCTGGAAACCTTATGTGTATAGGATTCTAAGCGTACGTCTACGATATTAGAACTAGCATATAAACGTTT
This sequence comes from Lactuca sativa, assembly GCF_002870075.4. Lineage (NCBI taxonomy): Eukaryota > Viridiplantae > Streptophyta > Magnoliopsida > Asterales > Asteraceae > Lactuca > Lactuca sativa. Next base: position 86,915,696 of record NC_056625.2, on the reverse strand, counting down.
CGGAGTGATAAGGATGATTTGAATATCTATCGTGATTAAAGATCTAATTTCACCATATTCGGTGTATAGATCAAAAATGGTGAGAACGAGGAGTGGAGTTGGAAATGCTGATGAGAACAGGAATCAAGTACCAGTAATTGAACAAATACCTGTTGTGGCAGCAGCGCCTGAACCAATGACAATGGCCGGAGTTCAAATGATGATCCAGGCAATGTTGAATAATCAGATGGAAGAAACTAGACGTCTGATCAGACAAAATCGCGAGGAATTGTCAATTCGAGTAGAAGAGCTCGAAGTAAATGGAGGGCATTCTGAAGGAGGAAACTATAGTGGGACCGTTGGTCAAGCCAACCCACCAATAGTTCGCCAAAACAACCAGGATAGAGGAAATGATGGACGTGGATGCAAATACAAGGATTTCATGGCATCCAAACCACCGTGTCTTTCTGGGAGCCCGACACCGGTGCAAATCATGGACTGGATCTCCGAGATGGAGACAATGTTTGAAAGTTGCGAGTGTAGCAACAGACAGAAGACCGCTCTTGCAATCCCTCTGTTAAAATCTGGAGTATTGAGCTGGTGGAAGTTACTGGCTGGTTCAATGCCTAAGGGGGAAGCTAGCAAGATGTCTTGGGAAGAGTTCGTGGGGCAAATGAAAATGCAATACTGCTCTGAGCAGGATCTTCTGGAAATCAACAATGAGTTTCAGAATCTGAAGAAAGGAAAATTGAGCGTTACTGAATACGCTACGAGCTTTACGGAGAAGATGAAGCTTATTCCATACCTAATTCCGACTGAACTTTCCAAGGTCAACAAGTTTGCCAATGGATTACCAGCGGACTTTGGTCCGATAGTCAAACAAGCAACCACTCCGAAAGCTGCCATCTGGGCAGCCAAAAATGTTGAGACCCAAATAAAAGAAAAGGGTCTGGAAAGGGCTGAAGTTGGAGAGAAAAGGAAGCGTGAAGGATCTTCAATAATCAATAAAGAAAGTAAATTCTCGAAAACTGGAGGAAGAGATGAGGCTAAGTGGTGTGAGAAGTGTAAGAAGAGACACTTCGGGAAATGTAGCGAGGAGATGACTTGCTACAAATGTGGGAAGACAGGGCACTATGCCAACAAGTGCGCACCTAACAAGAAGATGTGCTATAGGTGTAATGGAGAAGGTCATATTTCTAAAGACTGCCCACAGAAAAACACACCTCCACAACCAAGGGCATTCAACATGTTCCTCAACGAAGCAGAAAGAGATGGGAGGGTTAAAGGATGAAGACTTCATATTAATATATAAAGTCGTTAAAGTCTGTATCAGGAGGCATAGCCTGTTAGAGGCATAGTATAGGGTGAACTTGAACTTTTGTGTAATAGTTTCAAGAATTAATATAAATCCTAGTTTTGTTATCTGATGTGTTGAATGATTATATGATTTATGTATGGTGACTTGGTTAACTGCGAGACAATACTTGGGACGAGTACGAGTAGGTGTGAATGGTAGTAGAGATCTATACTACCGGAAGCACAGGACTCACGCTTGGATCAGGGGAAGTCACAAGGTTATCAAGAAGCTAGTAATTGATTCTGTTTTATTCAAGTATGTCATTACCATTGTTTCGGTAATGTCTAGAAAGATAGTTGTTATCCCGACCCTAGGGGTCATATCAATTAAGTCCGACTATGATGAGAGGTCATCAGGACACGACCCATCAGGGTTATTACTTAGAATGGAGAGATAACTTATGGAGTCAGTATGCGAATCCTATTTCGTTGATGATTCCGGGACGTAATCATCCTAAGGGGGAGATAATTGTAACGCCCGTAGATCAGGGCTAGTCAATTTAGAGACAATAAGAGTCAAAAATGACTTTTTGATAGAAGATTATTTAGGATGAATAATCCTAACTAAGTTGTAGTATATGTTACAAGGTTTCCGTACATATAAAGAACGCCAAAATCCGAGTTATAACGAAGAAGTTATGACCTGTCAAAGTTTCGCGACAGAACCGGCACGACACAGCGCGACGTAAAAAGTGAATTTACGTTAGAGCGATATTTAGCCTTAGCATTCTAAACGAGAATCGGAGATCTCGTTGTTGGTATCGAAGCGATAAAAAGTTAGGCGAGAACGGACGTCAAACGAAGAAGTTATGAATTTATAACGAAGTTTTCTGTCGCGGCCTATTAAAAATAAATAATAAAAATAAAAGTCAAAATTAGCCGACGGAGTCTAAACGAAAGTTGTAGAACGTAGTCTCACCTTCGCGTGGATATAAAGAACGTCAAAAACGGAGTTCGTATGAAGAAGATATGAATTTCCGAAGTTTATTAATCAATTTGTATTTAAATTTAAAAGGAAATTCGGAAGCATTATCCGAAGGAGTCACCGGTCTGATCCGAGGTACGCGCTGCGTACTCGAGTACGCCCCGCGTACTCCGAAGTGTCGACATTCGCAGCAAGTGGCTTCGGATGACGCATGCAGTGACGTTTTTCGGACCAGTACGCCCCGCGTACTGGCGTACGCCCCGCGTACTCCGAGGCTCCAGCCTCCTATAAATAGGATGCGAGGGCAGCCGACCCAATTGCCAATTTCTTCTCTTCTCTCTCCCGTTTTGCATCGTTTTGCGTGCCAGAAGTACCCCGAAGCCCCGGTATTATACCCTAGCCCCGAGGCAAGTCCCGAGATCCCGAAGATCCCGAAAAGTGCGGTTCCCGAGTCGAAGCTCTGCCCGCGAGAAGTTTGATTTTCGAGGAGATCTTCCAGATCTGCTGAGGAATACTACTTCTATAAGCCGTAGTGTTGTCGGATCGTCTTCTGATCAAGTGAGTGTGTAGTTATTTCTTCTAATACAATAATACGAAGTATTTTATATAAAAATACGTGCTATGTGTATATATTTGGTTGTGTTATGTGTGAATGAGTATTCACTCTCTTCTATCTTACAGATCTGCTTATTTCTTTATGAGATATGTGTCACGTGTGTGTGCCTCATCTGTTATGTGATATATGTGTTGATTAAAGCATGCTATACAGGTTTTCTTTAAACTATGTATACAAATGTATATTTTTATCTACTAATATTGTTGGGTAGAACATGGGTAGATGGGTTAGTTGGTGACTATGGAGTTAGCGCCTGCTGTTAGATAAACCTTGGTGACTATGGAGTTAGCGCCTGCTGTTAGATAAACCTTGGTGACTATGGAGTTAGCGCCTTTTTGTATAAACCTTGGCGACTATGGAGTTAGCGCCTATTGCATAAACCTTGGCGACGATGTGACTTCGTGCCTATTTGATGAACCTTGGCGACTATGGAGTTAGCGCTTGTTAAGTAAACCTTGGCGACTATGGAGTTAGCGCTTGTTAAGTGTACCTTGGTGACTATGGAGTTAGCGCCGCTTAAGTAAACCCCGACGACTATGGAGTTAGCGTCTTATAACTATGGATTTAGTACTCGATAGATAAACTTTGGCAGCAATGGATTTTGTGCCGATTCCTTAGGAATAAGTGAATGAAGGATAGTTGGTTCTTAGGGGGAAATCTTAAGAATGATGATGGAGATGGGTATTTGAGTTGATTGTTTGATAATTGAATATAATAAATGTATTATTGTGGGTTGAAAACCCTATATGCTCACCAGGCTCCCAAGCCTGACCCACTCAGTTTTCTTTTCATTACAGGTAATGACACAAGAGTATAAGTCGGCGGACTTGACGAGAGATTTTGGATTATAGATCAGTAGTTGAATAACTATTGTAAGGTCTATTTTATGTTGTTTATGCTTTTGGTCTGTAACGAACATGACATCCCGAGGTTTTATTATTTAATAAAAATACATTCTTTTCGAGAAATGTTTTGATAAAATGGTTATCATATTTTATTTTGGGAACAAATTCCGCAACCGTTTCCTTTAAACGATCACTCTGATTTTGAAAACAAAGCATAAACAAATCGGTCTTTTCTGGCCGTGAAATTGGGGATGTCACACCGTCTTTTCCTCTTCTTTCCAGCACATTTGGAATTGGTGATAGTGCTTATAAGCATCAAGGAAGCATTTGAGTTGGAAGACTTCTAGGGATTCAACCCTTTGGTCTATCTCTGGGAGGGGGGGTAATGAACTTTTGGGCAGTGTTGTTTAGATCGGAGTAATTATGCACATTCACCATGAACCATCATGCTTCATTACCAATATAAGGATACCTATCCAGGTGGGAAAAATTTATTCCCGAAGGATGCCTGTGCCTACCAACTTTGAGACTTCCTCATTGATTGCTTTGTTCCCATTACCTGTTTTCCCCTCTTTTTTTTGTTTGATTGGGATGCTTCCCGATATAATGTTCAGGTTGTGTTCGATGACCTTGCGGTATACCCCTGTTATGTCTATGGGTTTCCAAGCAAATATATTAGATAATTTCTTTAGGAGTGTGATTAGCCTAGCTTTGGTTTCCTCTGATAGATCGGCACCCACCCGTATTGCTTGCTCCGGGTGGTCTGGATAGATTACGTGTTTTTCCGTGTGATAATCCTCCTTTGACCTTTTGGGGTGTATACTAACTCTGTAGCTGTGATGATTTGATTGCAAACATGTTGAGGTGGGCTACTAGCGATAATTGTGTCTGAACTGCTGTGTACTGAAACTTGATGGTACCGTGGATGGTATTTGGTATGGCCTGTTATTGGAAAACTGCTGGTAGCCCAGGCAATATGTTTTATTCTGTTGGGAAGCGTATTACTATGAACTCAATTGTTCGTGTGATTCTCTCCCTCCCGTCGTAGATAACAAGTGTGAGAAAAGAGAAATAACACCCTCTTGATTGGCCATAGTTTGTGTCCTATGAAACCGACCAATGGGCCAACTGTAGCTGGCTTCAGTCCTCCTTCCAGGAAGTCGGAAACTGTCGGAAGTAGTGCTCGTAGACGATGTCGGTGCTACTGCCATTATCTATGTAAACACGATGGATTTTCTTTTGGCGTACAGAGGCAGTGGTTAATAGCGGATCTATGGGTTCTAGTTGTGTGGCATCGGGTCCTCTAATGAGAAGTTGATGCTTAGGAGGTTTCTAGATAGCACCTCTATGTTGTCGCTAGCCTCACGACGCTTGCATATCTTGCACGATCTGCTGATGGTAAACATCTCGTTCTTGCGATCTTGGTGTTTTCCATCATCCTTTCAAAACTCAACATTCTCCTTATCGGTATCGAGCTTGGTCCTCAAGTTATTTATGATGTCGGAGATGATAATTACTAGTTGGTCTCTTTCCATCCCGACGACGGTGTATGCTTAAGGAAGGGTTTCCTGGAGCTGGCTATTGTAATAGTTGAACTCTGATAGCTATTGCACAGATAGTGGTATGTGCAGCGTGTTTGCTACCGGAAAGAACAGATGGTTTGACAATGGCTATTATGTTGAGGACAGAATGGTCCTTAGGGTCCAAGTGTTTGTCCCCTCCTAGTGTAGTATCAATTACGACTGATAAACCACCGGTTGCTACTGCTGACTTGACAATTGTGACTGATGGGTCGGTGGTTACGACTGTTGAGTTGCTGTTGACTGAGGCATTTCAGTCGTGGTTGCAACATACTGCTCTATTATGACTGGTGACGGTCACCATAGGTCGGCGATTGTTGCCATTGTGGTTCTTGTTATCGGACCTGATGTTTGTGCATTTTGCATGTGGGTGGAGGCTTGTTCTTCTAATGTAGGTAACTGTGTGCCATCGAGCGACTGCATTGATCTGAATGGACTCATTTCTCCTCCACTAGAGACTACAGGTTCCTTTCTCATCATCACCAACGTCCAAGGTCGTATCAAGGTTGTGTAACTCTAAGTACACGCCCGGATGACACCAAATACTGTGATATGTGACCCGAGATTAACTTCATCTTGAAATGGTTTCATTTGGGTTAAGCCTAAGAATCACAATAAAGAAAGAATCGACGTTAGGCTTTGTTCGAGTGGTGGTCCCGGAATGAGGCTCCGACGGTCTACTTAGTAATTGGATGAGAGAATTAAGGTTTAGTTTAAGGTAGAGAATAAGGCGATCTATTCTTCTAGAGAAGAAGGGTTTCTTTTATACCTATTGTCATAGGAGTATGTCCCTAACAACACATTTTGTCTTGTCTTGGCCGACAGGACGTGAAGACGTCTTATTGGTGGATCGTGCACCACCAACGATTATTTGCTTTTGGTGTAGAACTAGCGAACGACAGTGCTCTGAGCGTTAAAATTGTCGCTCTGGGGATGGCTAACTCTATTTTTGGCTTATTATAGACAAGAGTGACTTGCTCTGAGTTGGACCTTGGCGCTAGAGCGTCGTGGTAGAGACACGAGGCCATGAGGCGAGGGCCCAGACCTAACACTTATGCCGAGTAGCGACTGTTAGCTAGGTCTTCATTTAGATAACTACTCCATTATCTTTGATGTAATCCAAGAGGGATAAGTTAACAACCCTCAACCTCCATCATCTTCAAAGCCCTCTTGAAGAAAGTCTACTCCATTTCCTCCATTTTTGAACTCATATTTGTACTCTTGGTGGATCTTAAAGGTGTTGGATATAGTGTCTAATTCCATAACTATATTTGGTATGTACTTGACCCGACTCAACATGGTCCATTTGGTTTGCACTTCACCCGAACAATTTATGGATAATCTTTTGAGAATAGTACAAGTTATGATTTATTAATATATTTTAAGTTCTAATATATTAATATAAGATCATATTATTTAATTAGTATTGATCTATAATTAATCTAGGATTAATTTAGAGATCAAAGATATTACTAATTAAATATGGGCTTCCATATTTATATAGTGTGGGCTAATGTTCATTTGGAATGGGCTAGGCTTGCATGGAAAGTCCATGGATACTCCATGGAGCTTTAACCCATGGATCTCATGGAAATGAAGAGACATAGGTATTAGGGTTTACATGGATGTACCCCTAATCCACCACACTATATAAAGGAGGATTTGGTTCTTGAAATCACACTAGTTGAGGTGAGTAAAACAAGAGGGCCGATTTCAAGATAGTTATGGCTATTCTCTCAAAGTACCAAGTTTGTGGTGATCTGTGACATCCATTTGAGGCATTCACACTATTGGTGCTAGGCTCTAAAACTCCAAGCAATCAACTACTACTACAAGGTAAGTATTTCTACTAGCTTTATTTGATTCATGTTCCCCATGCCATGCTAGTTAGGATATGAACCTTGGAAAAATAATTATTTGCATGTATCTTAGACAAACATAGATCCAAGGTTTATTAGGGTTGCATGTACACTTAGAAAGTGTTAGAATGCTCAAAACCCATTAGTGGTATCAGAGCCTAGGCTTGTTTGTTTGATACTTGATGCAAATGAGTTGAAAAAGTCGAAAAACTTGCTGTCTGCCTGATGAACTCGCCGAGTGCATGGGGGGACTCACCGAGTTCATGTGTATCTTCAACCTACTTGCCGAGTAGGTTCATGCACTCGGCGAGTAGAAGCCACAGAGTGCAGATTTTCGACTTTAGTTGCTGGAAATTGTAACGCCCGCAAATTCGGGCTAGTCAATTTAGAGGCAATAGGGGTCGAAAATGACTTTTCGACAAAAGATTATTTAGAATAAATAATCTTAACCAAGTTGTAGAGTATTTTACAAGGTTTTCGTACATATAAAGAACGCCGAAAACCGAGTTATAACGAAGAAGTTATGACCCGTTGAAGTTTCGCGACGGAACCGGCACGATACCGGGAAGCGTAAATAGTGAATTTACGATAGAGCGAGATTTAGCCTTAGCAATCTAAACGAAAGTCGTAGAAAATGTTAAACTAAGAACATCGATAAAAAGAACGCCCAAATCTGACTTCGTATGAGGAAGTTATGATTTTTCTAAGATTTAGCATAGTAGTGCACAACCCGAAATCTGAATTTTAGATCGGTCGATTTTTAGCCGACGGGATCTAAATGAAAGTTGTAGTACTCGTAAATACCAACGCGTGGATATAAATAACGTCGATAATAGAGCTCGTATGCAAAAGTTATGGACGAAGCTTAGTCCCTACTTTTCGAGCGCGGCGAATTCGATACAGTTTTGTAAATCCGAGATAGAATGAGAATTAGCCAACGAGGTCTAAATTAGAGTTGAAGATATCATTAATAGGAACTCAACGGTAAAAAGACAGAAAAAAATGGAGCTCGTATGCAAAAGTTATGGACGAAGCTTAGTCCCTACTTTTCGAGCGCGGCGAATTTGATACAGTTTTGTAAATCCGAGATAGAATGAGAATTAGCCAACGAGGTCTAAATGAAAGTTGAAGATCTCATTAATAGGAACTCAACAGTAAAAAGACAGACAAAAACGGAGCTCGTATGCAAAAGTTACGGACGAAGCTTGGAGACTACTTTACTATACACTTCCTATAAATACAAGGGTGAACTCCTCATATTTTCTTCACGCCATAAGCCTTTCTTTCTCTCTCTAACTTCTCTCTAGCCTCCCTAAACCCCTCCCAAGTCTACGGAACCTCCCTAGCACGAGAAGAGAGCCCCGAAGCGCCCGACGGCTCCGAGAAGAAAAGCTTTCGGCTCGGAAACGCTGCTCCAGCGAAGCCTGGTTTTTAATAAAAACCCGCTGTAAGTGAGCTACGCCTATAGTATATTTAATATAGATTTTATTTAATTATAGTAACATTGTTAGGACCTTAAAATAATTATTTAGGCTATTATTATGAGTTATATTGAGTGTTATTTAACGCTTATATAATAGTAATAATAGCTAGACTATTAAATTAGTCTCGTCAAGCGTTAGACTAAACTCTAGTGGTAATGATACTAGGTTTCGTCAAGGGATAATTGTTTTAAGAGTAACGAAGTGCTGTCCGAGTGCCGACTCACCACCTTTCAGGTGAGTGCATAGTCCCTTTCATCTTACACATAGATATGAAGTATTTTATATAAACTACGTGTTATGTGTGCACATTATCTGAATACTTGTTGTCTATGTTGGTTGAACGTTTTATACATGTTTTAAAGGACTTAAACTGTATACGTATTTTATATATACGAAAATGTTGGGTACGAGATGGGTAGATGAATGATGAGAGATAGAAGATGACGTGAGTATACATTGGCAGCTATAGACTTAGTGCCTATGGGACAAACACCGGTAGCTATGGACTTAGTACCTTTTAGACGTTGGTAGCTATGGATTTAGTACCTGTTGGGAATTGGTAGCTATGGACTTAGTACCTATTAGTTAGACGCTGGTAGCTAAGGATTTAGTACCTGTAGGAATTGGTAGCTATGGACTTAGTACCTGTTGAACATTGGTAGCTATGGACTTAGTACCTATTAGTTAGACGCTGGTAGCTAAGGATTTAGTACCTGTAGGAATTGGTAGCTATGGACTTAGTACCTGTTGAACATTGGTAGCTATGGACTTAGTACCTATTAGATAAAGACTGGTAGCTATGGATTTAGTACCCGATGAATAGACTATAGCAGCTATGGAATTAGTGCTTTATGAATGAACATTGGCAGCTATGGATTTAGTGCCAGTCCTATAACTCTGGAGGTAAGGGACTTCAGAATAAACGAATGCAGGATTGATGACTCTTAGGTTAAATCCTTAAAGAGTAAAGAAGATAATGGGGATGGGTAATTGGGTTGATTGTTTGATTGAACATAATAATTATATTATTGTGGGTTGAAAACCCTATGTACTCACTAGGTTTCCCAACCTGACCCACTCAGTTTATGTATATCACAGGTGACGAAGTGAAGTGACATTACACTGAGAGATTTAAAAGAGATGTAGATCACTAGTGTAAATCATTGTAAGTTCTGTTTATGCTTATGTTTCGGTATTAACGATGACATCCCAAACATTTTAAAATGAAATAAATACGTTTCTTCGAAAATGTTTTAATAACGTATTTACCATGTTTTTCTGGGAACAAATTCCGCAACCTTTTTATAAAATGAAGTACTCTGATTTTTATAAAGCATAAACAAAATCGGTCTTTTCTGGCCGTGATTTTGGGGATGTCACAGTTGGTATCAGAGCATTAGTTTAAGCGAACTAGGAATATGGATTTATTTCTAGACTTAAACTTAGAATGCTAAGCGATGATTGTGAGGTGTGAGCACTAGATTATTTTAGGAATTATGCCTAAAATGCTTTTATGTGCTAAATACTTGTGCCTGATATGCTGTTAGTTGTTCGGATCTATGGTCTGTTGCCGACCGGATCTGGAAACCTTATGTGTTTAGGATTCTAAACGTACGACTATGATATTAGAACTAGCATGTAAACGTTTCGGAGTGATAAGGATGATTTAAACGTCAAGTAAAGGTCTAAATTCACCTTATTCGGTGTATAGATCGAGATGGTAAGGACACGTAGCGGAAACGTAAACGCAAATGGGAACAGGAACCAACCCCCAGTGGTTCAGCAAATACCTGTTGTAGAAGAAGTTGCGCCTGAGCCAGTCACCATGGCTGGAGTTCAAGCCATGATTCGGGCTATGTTGGCTGAACAAAGGGAAGAAATGAGACGGATATTGAATAGGGACGGACCTACTATGCCCATTGAGCAACACGAACTGATTCCCGAGCAATCTGAGGAAGGGAACTACAGCCGCCAAGTGAGTCAAGTTGGGACTCAAGGTGAGCAAAGGGATGGCCCAGAAGGGAGAAACAACAAGGATGGGCGGATGTACAAGAATTCCGTGGGTGCGAAACCCCCAAGTCTCTCAGGAAGCCCGAAGCCGGTTGAGATTATGGATTGGATCTCTGAGATGGAGATGGTGTTTGAGAGCTGCAGCTGTAACGAGAAACAGAAGACTGTCTTCGCTGTAAGACAACTGAAAACTGGAGTCTTGAGCTGGTGGAAGCTATTGGCAGATACGATGCCATGAGGAGAAGCCTTAAGGATGTCGTGGGAAGAGTTTTTGGAACAGTTGAAAATGCAGTACTGCTCAGAGGTAGATCTGATAGACCTAAACAACGAGTTTCAGAACCTGAAGAAAGGGAAGATGAGTGTTGATGAGTATGCCACCGTATTCACCGAGAGGATGAAGCTATTCCCCTACTTGGTGCCTACTGAACTCTCCAAGATTGATAGGTTTGCTAACGGACTGCCCACTGACTTTGGCCCAATGGTCAAAATGGCAACTACCTTGAAAGCAGCTGTTAGGGCAGCTAAGAACGTAGAGGCCCAGATAAGAGAAAAGGGTCTAGAAAAACATAAGGCAGGAGAGAAGCGAAAGTTTGAGGGATCTTCAAGGTCGAACAAGGAAAGAAAATTCTCAAAACTTGGAGGAGCAGATGGAGGTGAAGCAAGATGGTGTGATAGATGCAAGAAGAAGCATGGTGGGAAGTGCAATGAAGAAGTGACTTGTTACAAGTGTGGGAGGACTGGCCACTATTCCAAAGACTGCACACATGATGATAAAGTATGCTACGGATGTGGAGGCAAGGGGCATATGTCCAGAGACTGCCCAAAGAAAAATAAAGCAGTAAGACCAGAAACGCCACCAAGGCCAAGGGCATTTCACATGATCCTCGAAGAAGCAGAAAACCGTGCGAGGAATCACGGATGAGGACTTCATATCAGAAGAGCAAGTTATGTAGTAGCCATAGTATTTTATGATGTAGCCTAGTAGAGGCATAGTCTAGGGTGAACTTGAACACCTATGTAATCGTTTCAAGAATTAATATAAAACCTTCGTTTTGTTATCTGACGTGTCGAATGATTGTGTGATTTGCTGCATGGTGACTTGGGAAACTGCGAGACAATACTTGGGACGAGTATGAGTAGGTGTGAATGGTAGTAGAGGCCTATACTACCGGAAGCACAGGACTCACACTTGGATCAGGGAAAGTCACAAGGTTACCAAGAAGCTAGTAATTGATTTCGTTTTATTCAAGTGTGTTGTTACCATCGTTTCGGTAATGACTAAGAAGATTGTTGATATTCCGACCCTAGTGGTCATATCGAATCGAGTCCGACTACGATGAGTATGTTGTGTGGTTCAGAGAACCAAGTTTGATGTAGCGTCTGACTTAAACCAAACAGTTGAAATCAAAGCGATCAATAGAAGTATCGCACTCGTTGTTAAAGAAGTTGGTGGTTAGAAATGCCTAATGTTAAAGTGTGATTATATCACATTAGAACATGAAGGAAGGCATAGTCTGTTTTAGAATTTAACTCTAAGAGACCTAAGTCTAAGTGTTGCAACATACGATGATAGGTCATTAGAATATGACACATCGATCCATAGTAGTAATAAAAGAAGTCATCTCAAATTCGTATCCAGTAAGGATCGAGATTTTGACTTGAAGATCATAATTTAGAGTCTAGCCTGAGGAAGAGAGCAGGTGCACGATCGAGTACTACATACAGTCAATAAGTCTGAGAGATAGACTTGAAGGAATTTAGAAGTTATAATTATTACCTAGGATGAAGAGACGACATATGGAGTCATTATACGACCATGTTTCGTTGATGATTCCGGGACGTAATCATCCTAAGGGGGAGATAATTGTAACGCCCGCAAATCCGGGCTAGTCAATTTAGAGGCAATAGGGGTCGAAAACGACTTTTCGACAAAAGATTATTTAGAATAAATAATCTTAACCAAGTTGTAGAGTATTTTACAAGGTTTTCGTACATATAAAGAACGCCGAAAACCGAGTTATAACGAAGAAGTTATGACCCGTTGAAGTTTCGCGACGGAACCGGCACGATACCGGGAAGCGTAAATAGTGAATTTACGATAGAGCGAGATTTAGCCTTAGCAATCTAAACGAAAGTCGTAGAAAATGTTAAACTAAGAACATCGATAAAAAGAACGCCCAAATCTGACTTCGTATGAGGAAGTTATGATTTTTCTAAGATTTAGCATAGTAGTGCACAACCCGAAATCTGAATTTTAGATCGGTCAATTTTTAGCCGACGGGATCTAAATGAAAGTTGTAGTACTCGTAAATACCAACGCGTGGATATAAAGAACGTCGATAATAGAGCTCGTATGCAAAAGTTATGGACGAAGCTTAGTCCCTACTTTTCGAGCGCGGCGAATTCGATACAGTTTTGTAAATCCGAGATAGAATGAGAATTAGCCAACGAGGTCTAAATTAGAGTTGAAGATCTCATTAATAGGAACTCAACGGTAAAAAGACAGAAAAAAATGGAGCTCGTATGCAAAAGTTATGGACGAAGCTTAGTCCCTACTTTTCGAGCGCGGCGAATTTGATACAGTTTTGTAAATCCGAGATAGAATGAGAATTAGCCAACGAGGTCTAAATGAAAGTTGAAGATCTCATTAATAGGAACTCAACAGTAAAAAGACAGACAAAAACGGAGCTCGTATGCAAAAGTTACGGACGAAGCTTGGAGACTACTTTACTATACACTTCCTATAAATACAAGGGTGAACTCCTCATATTTTCTTCACACCATAAGCCTTTCTTTCTCTCTCTAACTTCTCTCTAGCCTCCCTAAACCCCTCCCAAGTCTACGGAACCTCCCTAGCACGAGAAGAGAGCCCCGAAGCGCCCGACGGCTCCGAGAAGAAAAGCTTTCGGCTCGGAAACGCTGCTCCAGCGAAGCCTGGTTTTTAATAAAAACCCGCTGTAAGTGAGCTACGCCTATAGTATATTTAATATAGATTTTATTTAATTATAGTAACATTGTTAGGACCTTAAAATAATTATTTAGGCTATTATTATGAGTTATATTGAGTGTTATTTAACGCTTATATAATAGTAATAATAGCTAGACTATTAAATTAGTCTCGTCAAGCGTTAGACTAAACTCTAGTGGTAATGATACTAGGTTTCGTCAAGGGATAATTGTTTTAAGAGTAACGAAGTGCTGTCCGAGTGCCGACTCACCACCTTTCAGGTGAGTGCATAGTCCCTTTCATCTTACACATAGATATGAAGTATTTTATATAAACTACGTGTTATGTGTGCACATTATCTGAATACTTGTTGTCTATGTTGGTTGAACGTTTTATACATGTTTTAAAGGACTTAAACTGTATACGTATTTTATATATACGAAAATGTTGGGTACGAGATGGGTAGATGAATGATGAGAGATAGAAGATGACGTGAGTATACATTGGCAGCTATAGACTTAGTGTCTATGGGACAAACACTGGTAGCTATGGACTTAGTACCTTTTAGACGTTGGTAGCTATGGATTTAGTACCTGTTGGGAATTGGTAGCTATGGACTTAGTACCTATTAGTTAGACGCTGGTAGCTAAGGATTTAGTACCTGTAGGAATTGGTAGCTATGGACTTAGTACCTGTTGAACATTGGTAGCTATGGACTTAGTACCTATTAGATAAAGACTGGTAGCTATGGATTTAGTACCCGATGAATAGACTATAGCAGCTATGGAATTAGTGCTTTATGAATGAACATTGGCAGCTATGGATTTAGTGCCAGTCCTATAACTTTGGAGGTAAGGGACTTCAGAATAAACGAATGCAGGATTGATGACTCTTAGGTTAAATCCTTAAAGAGTAAAGAAGATAATGGGGATAGGTAATTGGGTTGATTGTTTGATTGAACATAATAATTATATTATTGTGGGTTGAAAACCCTATGTACTCACCAGGTTTCCCAACCTGACCCACTCAGTTTATGTATATCACAGGTGACGAAGTGAAGTGACATTACACTGAGAGATTTAAAAGAGATGTAGATCACTAGTGTAAATCATTGTAAGTTCTGTTTATGCTTATGTTTCGGTATTAACGATGACATCCCAAACATTTTAAAATGAAATAAATACGTTTCTTCGAAAATGTTTTAATAACGTATTTACCATGTTTTTCTGGGAACAAATTCCGCAACCTTTTTATAAAATGAAGTACTCTGATTTTTATAAAGCATAAACAAAATCGGTCTTTTCTGGCTGTGATTTTGGGGATGTCACAGAAATGGACTAGAAACATTACCCTAAACTGTTTTGGTACTTGAAAACTTGTTTTAGATGGTGTAATGTCTTTGCTAATCCATTTACAACAACTTGTTATCAAAATTACAAAGTGTTATGTGTAATTTTTGATTCATGAAAGTGTTCATATTCATGTTCTTGATCTTATGATGTTTAGATGATCATAGGAATTATTTGTAACCTATGTGGTAGTTTAATTCTTGATCATAATGTGTTTTAATGGAGTCCATAACTTGTCCTCAAGTTATGGAAAACCAAGAGTCACACTTGAATTAAAACCATTAAAAGAACACAAGAGTTAGAAAAATGAAGAGTCTTCATTTTTATTACTCTATTTAACTCATAAGTTACAAGAAATGAAAAGTTTTGAAAGTTTACAAAACTTGCCCTCAAGTTTTGGAACAAGTAAAGTCATATTAAAAACTTTAGTTCCAACCCTTAGAATTTTAAAAGTTAAAATTCAACCCTTATACTTATAATATTATAAGTTAATAATATATATATATATATATATATATATATATATATATATATATATATATATATATATATATATATATTTATATGTATATGTATAAGATTAAAGTCGTCTTACCGCTAGTACGCCTCATTCACGAAGCCAGTCTATAAGGTGGGTATAAGGTTGTTGCCTATAAAATGACAACTTAATGGGTGTCCACTCTCACCCACCGCTTGCTTGACTGGTGGAGGGTCGTTAGCCGAAGGGGTAGGACAAGGACTTATAAATTCTCATTAAAAGTATGATGAATATTATAAAGTAACTAAATGTTTTATTAAATTCTCAATCTTAGTTACTTTAGAAAAAATGTGAATAAGGTGCTAATCCATGAAATTACACTTTACACTTTGTCTAAGTCGTTAGTGGAGCGTGTGTGGTTAACCGGCACACTAACTTGGACTTAACAAGGTAGGTAAAGGGTGACTTAATATTTATCATAGTATCGATGGAGCGTGTGTGGTTAATTGGCACATCGATTGAGGGGTAATTTATTAAGGGTAGAAGTAATTTGCACGGTTACTTCACACCTCAGTTTGTGATCCTCGGCATCCCAGTCACAAAACTTGGAGGGCACACTCGAGATTGAAACATGCCTTTGAAAAGTTCATTGAATCTCAAAAGAATCTAGGAGTTTCTTAGAACCAAATTAAATATTTTAATATTTCGACTTTGGTAGAAATTGGTGAATCGTCATTCACCTACCTTTCAAATATCTTATTACTTAGATTACGACATACCTCTTCTAAGTATAATATATTGTGATTGGTCCTAGCCTTAATACTACATTTGGGTGTTTTATTAAGGACTATCTCAATATCTAAACTAATCCTTCCTTCTTCTCTTATCAGATATCTGCAAACAACACTGCTTCTGGCTCTAACCCTAGTGGCTCAGAAACATCAAAATGATTACTAGCTACGAGGACAAGGAATATGTCCTCGATAAGGAGCTTGAGGAGATTGATGAGACAGTTGCTACTCCTCAAGAGATCGCTTAGTTTAGGGCACATGAAAGGGATGCCACCAAAGTGGCATGCATCATGATGGCCACTATGACTGTGGATCTCCAAAAATCCTATGAAGATTTCTACCCCTATGAGATGCACCAAGACTTGATGGAAAGATACCATCAAAGTGCTCGTCAAGAGAGGTATGAAATCATCTCCTCTATGATAACAACTCGCATGAAGGATGGTGAACCCATCATGGGCCACATGCAGAAAATGCAAAGATTTTTGGACCGTTTGCTGAAGCTAAATGTGAACTTCCCTAACGAGCTTGCAATAGATATCATTTTGCACTCCTTACCTTCATGTTATGATCAATTCCGCATGACATACCACATGAACAAGGAAGAGGTCACACTCAACAAACTTCAAGGACTCTTAAAGACAGCGTAAAGTGGTCTTAAGCGGAAGGCGATTGTTACTCCTACTCCTACCAACACCGCCCCTGTCTTGGCAATCGGGAAAGGACGAGGGAAGAAGAGAAAGAGTTCTTCGAAGGGTACCAAGGTTAGGACCCTTGATGGCTCTTCTTCAAGTGGAACCAAGAAAGGTTTCATCACTCCTTCTTCTGACCCAAAAGTGGTTGAATGCTTCTATTGCCATGAAAAGGCACATTGGAAGCGGAACTGCCCAAAGTACCAGCAAGATGTGAAGGATGGGAAAGTTAAACCCAACCATGTAGGTATTTACACTATCATTTCTAATAACTCACCCAATTCTAACTCTTGGGTCCTTGATACCGGTTGTGGTATTCATATTTTTTGTGACTTGCAGGGAATAAGAAGAAGTGAGAATGTGGAGCAAGGAAGGATAAACTTAATCATGGGGAATAGGAAAGTTACACTTGTCACCAAGATTGGAGTTTATACTTTATCGCTAAGTAGTGGGTTAAATTTAGATTTGAATAAATGTTGTTACTCGCCAGAAATGGCAAGAAATATTATTTCCTTTCATGCATTGTACAAACAAGGGTTTACCTTTTCATTTAATAATGAAGTTGGTTCTATTGATTCTTTCTTTAATAATGTTCTTTATTTTAAAGCATTACCTTGTGATGGTGTGTATGAAGCTGTGTCTGTTGTAGATAACTTAGGAAATAATGTATTGTGTATTGATTCTATTAATAATAATAACTTGGATATAGCATCATTATGGCATTGTCGTCTTGGACATATAAGCAAGAAACGCATAGGCCAACTCCAAAACGATGGAGTCTTGGAGTCGTTTGACCTAAAGTCAGATGATAGTTGCGAATCATGCTTACTTGGAAAAATGACAAAGTCACCCTTCATAGGATCTTGTGAGAGGGGTGAAGGTTTGTTGGACCTTATACACACGGATGTGTGTGGACCATTGAAACATGCAACAAGGGATGCTAATCGTTATTATTTGACTTTTACTGATGATTACAGTAGATATGGATATGTCTACTTAATCAAGCAAAAGTCAGAGACTTTCGAAAGGTTTAAGGAATTTAAACAGGAAGTCGAGAATCAATTGGGTAGGAACATTAAGATGCTTCGATCCGATCGAGGTGGTGAGTATCTTAGTTCAGAGTTCCTCGACTATCTTAGGGAATGTGGGATTGTCTCACAATTGACACCTCCCAGGACACCACAGTTGAATGGTGTAGATGAGAGGCGTAATCAAACCTTGTTGGATATGGTTCGTTCCATGATGAGTCGAGTTTCGCTACCAATCTAATTTTGGGGGTATGCCTTAGAGACTGCCACCCATATCCTTAATCTAGTCCCTACAAAGAAAGTTACCAAAACTCCTCACGAGATGTGGACTGGTAAAGTACCCAACCTAGACCACATCAAGATTAGGGGTTGTGTAACATCCAAAATTTCAAAACAATTAAAACTTTTCAAAATCACCCATTTTATTAACATTATTGCAAAAAGGTTTTCAATACATTATTAAACGGAGTAATTTCCCAGGTTCATATCATAAAACACCAACGCATGGAACGGTACGATCACGCCCTTGCCTTGCCACAGACTCTTGAGAACCTGAAACATAAAACCACAACTGTAAGCCCGAAAGCTTAGTGAGATACCCCCAGAATACCAACCACATATACGCCTTCCGGCCCATAACATATTGCCTTCCGGCCCATAACATATTGCCTTCCGGCCTGTAAGCATAAAATGCATATTTAACATAACAAATAATCATATAGCAGTTCATAGACAACAATCGATCAACAGATCACATATTATAGCATTACTCTGAACAAGATACCGGTCTAGCCGGTCACTAGCATAACATTACCCTATAAATCAGTCAACATACTAAATGCATACATACGCCTTTCCAGGCCATGACCTTCCGGTCCACATAGCAATGCCTTCCGGCCCATAACATGCAATGACAACTACCCGGATTTCCATCCTATAAAAGGGTCGGCCTTGATGCCATAAACCCTAGCGATATAGTGAGGATAACTCACCTCGAAACTGCCGACTGAACAGATAGCTCAAGCTGCTCCGATCACTGATACGATCTCCACCTCTGGACAGCCACCAATGCACTGAACTCAAACAGTAATCAACAATTACCAAAATACCCCTGGAACCACTGGTAAATCCTTGGTCAAAGACAAGGTCAAAGTCAACCCCTGACTGACCCTACTCGCCGAGTCAACCCTATGACTCGCCGAGTCCCCATACTCAGAACTTCACTCAACCCGCAACCTAACTCGCCGAGTCACCCCAAGACTCGCCGAGTTCAACGACTCTGAGTCCACTCGCCCTTAACTCACCGATTCCTTAAGATTCCCTTTTCTATACGTCGAGTATCCCCTTTTTACTCGACGAGTTCCTCCTGGAAGAATCGCGGGGCCACCCCGACTCAACTCGCCGAGTCTGAAGAACAACTCGACGAGTCCCAGTTATTCTTCAAGCTACTCGCCGAGTCTGTTCATCGGACTCGGCGAGTCCATGCCATGCAACCGCTCAAACTGCTTCCTAAGGTCAGAACTGCTCCGACCATTCATAGGTCTGGCCTTCCTAGACTGGTCCATCACGTAAGGTCCTCATTTTGGTGCTCATGATACAACCCATGATTCATAACATACATATTTACCTAAGGCATAAGGATTCCAATCCAAAACCTTCATCAATTCCCGAAATGCACAAACATGGGACATTCTGGACCTCCCAAAGGTCTCAATACAGGGTTACACTCGTTTAGGGGACTAGGGTAACATTCAATCTAATCACAAAAGGGCTCCATAAACCCTAAATCCATAAATACATCAATATAGCAAGGTATACTCGAATTCTTACCTGGATGATGTATTCTCTGTGTCCCCAATCCTCAGAATGTGACTCCCTTGTTGTTCCTTTAGCCAAGTCCTTCTCTTCCTTGCACACAACTCTTCTATAATCAACAATGGCCTATAATCCTTGCTCCAGATGCACACACTCGATTTAGGGTTCTTCTCAGAAGGCTAAAATGAACAATGACGGCCAATAAGTGCCTCTTATACGTCCCAAACCTGAACGGTTAGGGTTTTCGCTAAACAGCGCAGACTCGCCGAGTCCATATCTGGACTCGTCGAGTCCAGTCGTGAACCCGCGACCCGGTCTGCGATCCTACTCGGCGAGTCTAGGCTCCAACTCGCCGAGTCCCCTCTTAAAACACCCCAAAATCATAATTATATCAATATTTGGAATCCCGGGCTGTTACAACTCTCCCCCACTAGAACTAGACTTCGCCCTCGAAGTCTCACTCTGAAAATAGCCCCGGATGCTGCTCCCATCTCTCACGTTCTAGATCACAGTTCATTTCCGATCCCCTCTGGTGCTGCCACTGGCTTCTCGGCATAATTCCGGCTCGCATCCCCCTGAATGTCTTCTAATGGAACCACTGCCGACTCATCGGCTATACACTTTCTCAATTGCGACACATGAAAAATGTCGTGGATTGGTCTCAAATCCGTGGGCAACTCCAAACGGTAGGCCACCCGGCCTACCCCCGCAATCACATGAAAAGGCCCAATATACCGGGGCCCCAACTTGCCTCTCTTCCTGAAGCGAATCACTCCTTTCCAAGGAGAGGCCTTCAGGAGTACGAGGTTGCCGACCTGAAACTCAAGCTCGGACCGGCGTTTGTCTGCATAACTTCCCTGTCGACTCTGTCGAATCTGCTCTGTCGACTGAAGCACGATCTCTGTACTGCACATCACTCTCTGTAGCCGAAAATTACCCAAGATGCAACTCTGCTCTAAATTTCAACGATCACTCGACCCATAAGGGTTAGGAACCCATGAACCACCGGATCCCCGATCCAAAGCCCACTTTGTCCATTCTGGACCGACTGAGAGATCCATTCTCACTCTCAGAGTAACTCTCACAAGTTCTCCTCTTGCCATCACATACACATACTGAGCTAGTCCCAACACCCGCAGGTTGAAAGACCCGATACACTGATGATATCCTCGAACATCTCCCAAGATGAACCACTACATCCACCCTACACTCTGATCAGAATCACACTGAGAATTTAAGATTCTCCCTCTCCCTGCATCCCTTCTGAGCCTCAACAGACATCCCAAACCGGATGGATCCCTACTTCGCTGCCGCGAACACGATGCTCGAAGGCATACTCGAAATACTCTAACCATAACTCTGCTCTGCAGCTTTCATTCTCGTGAACTTGCACTCCCCTTCGGAGTTACACACCTTTCTCTTTTCCTTCCAAGGGACCCTCTTGGCCATAATGCCACTCCAACCGGTGCTACGGTGCTTGCCCCAAGCGACACCACCCTTTTTGCGTAACCGTTATTCACATACTCTGGTTCTCATTGCAGGGGCTCTCAATCCCATGCACTCTCTCCACTCATCAAAATCACTGCCTCAACTAAACAAGATCACTAACCCGGGGCCAGACCTTCCAATGCAATCACACTGCAACATACACGATCCACAATCTCAAACTGATCCAGCAATACCAACAGAGTCTCCAGCATGACTGGACCGACTCTCATAACACATACTAGCCACTCGAGGCTATATCTCTGTGGGTGCGTACACCCAACTCTGCGAACCCTCAGGTTCTAACTCTGGGAACCTTCCGGTTCCAGCTCTAGAAACATGCACAACATAATCCCGTGGGATTAATGCAGTACAACCCATCACGTACCTCAAACATACCAATACTCTGATCGCATAACCCCGGTTACTTACTCAAGCTTGATCCCGGCCTTCTCTCAGGCCTCCACAATCAAATGCCCTAGGTCTGTATCCCGCCCCGCATACCCGAAACTCGCTCTCGTCGGCCTATACTCTGCGCTGACAAGCACTGCTGAATCCCAACAGCTAAGCACCCTCACATACTCATCGATCTCCCGGAGAATTCTCCAATTCTCCCCCACTAAAGCACTGACTAACTGCCACCGATCGTCATTAACGACCTTTCAGAACAATCCTGCACAAAGAGAACATTTACCCACTGACTGTTTCCCACAAGCATAAGCAACCCTCAGCAAAACACATCTCCTCCCTGATCAATCCGCTCAAAAGAATCCGGTCTTTCAATTATCCACTCCACGACTGCAGATGCTACCCGACATTCAACCCAGTGCCGCATCTCCACTATCAACCCTCACGAACGATAACCAACGGAATTCCCAAGCAATAACCCATAACCAAACCCACAACCTGAAAAAGGATGCATACCGCATCGAAAATCGCACAAGGATACCGGCACCAAAACACCAACTATAACCATACCAAACCATCAGGGAACAACGAATGCCAAAGCGAAAACCTGAAGCACCAATCCATAACCATGCCAAACCCGTGAAACAACGAATGCCGCATCGAAATCCACACAAGATACCAGCACAAACAATACGCTACAATCATCACAAGGCAATCAAGACATCAAGAAAGCATCATACCCGCAGCTGCCTCCGGCACTGCTCCGTCTCCCTCTGCCGCAAGCCGATAAGCACGACTCTGAGCCCTTGGGGCTCCGCTCCATCCTGTCCTCCTCCTGAACTCCTCAAGGTGGCCGGTGCTAGAGCCTGCACCGGTCCTGCAGAAAGCTGTGGACAGTTGACCCTCAAATGTCCAACCTGCCGACAATGATGACAAATCCTCAAATCCCGAATCGGCACTGACTGCCGACAATCCTGCGCATAGTGCCCCTCTTTTCCGCACTTGCGGCATGCACCACCGGACCAGCAACTCTGGTGTGACCCCTCCCATACTTCCCACAAGTGTGGCCGCTCCGATCCCCCATTCTAACATCAACGGTACTGGACCGTTTCGGCGCTGGCTGCGACTGCATCGGAGCCTGCCTCAGCTCACGCAACTGCAACTCAACCTCTAACTCACGCCGCATGGCGGCCTCCTGCAACACCAACAAGGTCTCACACCTCTACGCAGACACGAACTGTCTGATATCCCCCTTGAGCATACTCAGATATCGGAACATCTGAGCCTGCTCCGAACCGAACTCAGGGCAAAACTTCGCCCTCTCAATAAACATCCTGGTGCTCTCAGTCACCGACTCCAAATCCTGCTTCAGCTCAGGGAATTCCCGAGCCAATCTCTCCTTTTCATCCCGCGGAACATAGCGAGTACTGCACATCTCTCTGAATTGATCCCATGAAACCGCAGCCCTCTGCGCATCGGAAAATGACCTCGTAGTCAATCTCCACCAATCCTTCGCTCCTAGCCTCAACAGGTTCAGAGCACACCTCACCCTCTGATCAGCAGGGCATAAACTCGTGGAGAAACACCCCTCCAAGTCTGATAACCATCTCATAGCAACAATCGGGTCCTGAACTCCATCGAATGTGGGAGGCTTCGTATAATAGAAGTCCCGATACTGAAACCCCGACTAGGTCTTCCCTTTGCCGCTGCTACAGCCGCTGTAACTGCCGCGGCAGCCGTCTCTGCGAGAGCCGCATATCGCTCATCAAACTACTCAACCATGGCGGTCCTGATCGACCCAAACAATTCCGGCAACTCAGCCCGTAGCAATGCAGCAACCTCATCACGCAGGATTTCGCGAATCCTCGCATCTCGCTCGCTCGTGCTCGTCCGATCGATAACCTCCGACGGCACCGATTCACCCGGAACTCGCTCTCCCGCTCCCGATCCTGATCTGGATCCACTATCATCATGCCTCGAAATCTCCATACTGAAGGCACCCTACCAATCTCAGACACTTCCCACAATCCTGGGATCCAACTCTCGCAACCCTACCCTAGAGATCATGGTTTCCCTGATACGCGTATGGGTCCTGTGCTTTCAGTAGTACGGGCCCATACTACCTTCCACACCTACCCATATTTGTATGAAGTACTACCACAATACCCTAGAGAACATGCATAACAACTATCAACTCTCACCACTAGAGGAACACTGAGAATATCCCATAAGGGACCCTAGGCTACAGGCATCACAATCAGGCAACATTATCATGAATTCCTGAAGATCCCTAGCCTAACCCTAGCATGCTGTGCTATCAAGCTCAAATAAACAAATATCATGTATGGTATCTTGGGGTTACTTACTGGCTCCGGCTGATCGTACCTCCGTGTCCTCCTTTTACCAAATTTGAAAACCATTTTAATTTCTCTTTTTAAAATCCTCCACGATTTGAGACTGGGGTCACACGAATGTTTCCCCAATTCACTCAAACCAAGGCTCTGATACCAACTTGTAACATCCAAAATTTCAAAACAATTAAAACTTTTCAAAATCACCCATTTTATTAACATTATTGCAAAAAGGTTTTCAATACATTATTAAACGGAGTAATTTCCCAGGTTCATATCATAAAACACCAACGCATGGAACGGTACGATCACGCCCTTGCCTTGCCACAGACTCTTGAGAACCTGAAACATAAAACCACAACTGTAAGCCCGAAAGCTTAGTGAGATACCCCCAGAATACCAACCACATATACGCCTTCCGGCCCATAACATATCGCCTTCCGACCCATAACATATTGCCTTCCGGCCCATAACATATTGCCTTCCGGCCCGTAAGCATAAAATGCATATTTAACATAACAAATAATCATATAGCAGTTCATAGACAACAATCGATCAACAGATCACATATTATAGCATTACTCTGAACAAGATACCGGTCTAGCCGGTCACTAGCATAACATTACCCTATAAATCAGTCAACATACTAAATGCATACATACGCCTTTCCAGGCCATGACCTTCCGGTCCACATAGCAATGCCTTCCGGCCCATAACATGCAATGACAACTACCCGGATTTCCATCCTATAAAAGGGTCAGCCTTGATGCCATAAACCCTAGCGATATAGTGAGGATAACTCACCTCGAAACTGCCGACTGAACAGATAGCTCAAGCTGCTCCGATCACTGATACGATCTCCACCTCTGGACAGCCACCAATGCACTGAACTCAAACAGTAATCAACAATTACCAAAATACCCCTGGAACCACTGGTAAATCCTTGGTCAAAGACAAGGTCAAAGTCAACCCCTGACTGACCCTACTCGCCGAGTCAACCCTATGACTCGCCGAGTCCCCATACTCAGAACTTCACTCAACCCGCAACCTAACTCGCCGAGTCACCCCAAGACTCGCCGAGTTCAACGACTCTGAGTCCACTCGCCCTTAACTCACCGATTCCTTAAGATTCCCTTTTCTATACGTCGAGTATCCCCTTTTTACTCGACGAGTTCCTCCTGGAAGAATCGCGGGGCCACCCCGACTCAACTCGCCGAGTCTGAAGAACAACTCGACGAGTCCCAGTTATTCTTCAAGCTACTCGCCGAGTCTGTTCATCGGACTCGGCGAGTCCATGCCATGCAACCGCTCAAACTGCTTCCTAAGGTCAGAACTGCTCCGACCATTCATAGGTCTGGCCTTCCTAGACTGGTCCATCACGTAAGGTCCTCATTTTGGTGCTCATGATACAACCCATGATTCATAACATACATATTTACCTAAGGCATAAGGATTCCAATCCAAAACCTTCATCAATTCCCGAAATGCACAAACATGGGACATTCTGGACCTCCCAAAGGTCTCAATACAGGGTTACACTCGTTTAGGGGACTAGGGTAACATTCAATCTAATCACAAAAGGGCTCCATAAACCCTAAATCCATAAATACATCAATATAGCAAGGTATACTCGAATTCTTACCTGGATGATGTATTCTCTGTGTCCCCAATCCTCAGAATGTGACTCCCTTGCTGTTCCTTTAGCCAAGTCCTTCTCTTCCTTGCACACAACTCTTCTATAATCAACAATGGCCTATAATCCTTGCTCCAGATGCACACACTCGATTTAGGGTTCTTCTCAGAAGGCTAAAATGAACAATGACGGCCAATAAGTGCCTCTTATACGTCCCAAACCTGAACGGTTAGGGTTTTCGCTAAACAGCGCAGACTCGCCGAGTCCATATCTGGACTCGTCGAGTCCAGTCGTGAACCCGCGACCCGGTCTGTGATCCTACTCGGCGAGTCTAGGCTCCAACTCGCCGAGTCCCCTCTTAAAACACCCCAAAATCATAATTATATCAATATTTGGAATCCCAGGCTGTTACAGGTTGCGAGGCTTTTGTGAGGCGCGAGACTCATGACAAGCTAGAACCCCAAAGCGAGAGGTGTATTTTAATCGGCTACCCACAAAGATCCTTTGGTTACCTCTTCTACAGACCTAGTGATAATGTGGTCTTTGTAGCAAGAAGAGGAGTCTTTAGAGAGAGAGAGAGAGAGAGAGTTTATAAGCCAAGGAGACAGTGGGAGGCAAATTGATCTTGAAGAAATTCAAGAGTCAAGTGGTGAAGGAACTTCAAACGCTAGCCCTCAACTTGAGGAGGAAACTCCTGTTGAGCCAATTGATGAGCCTGTACCTTTGAGACGTTCCACGAGAGTTAGGAATGCACCTCAGCATTACTATGGTTTCCATATTACTGCGGAAGGTGAGACACTTATTAGTGATGAGACACTAGTAGGTCTGGATGAGCCTAACAGCTACACGGAAGCCATGGCAGGCCCTGAGGCTGCTAAATGGAAAGAGGCTATGGATAGCGAGATACAGTCCATGTATGACAATCAAGTTTGGAACTTGGTTGACCATGTACCTGATCGTAAGGTAGTTGGGTGCAAATGGATCTTCAAGAAGAAGACCGACATGGATGGTAATGTATACACTTATAAGACACGACTGGTTGCAAAGGGTTATTCTCAAACTCCGGGAGTTGATTATGATGAAAACTTTTCACCAGTGGCCAAGATAAAGTCTATTAGGGTTCTGTTAGCCATTGCTGCATTTCATGACTATGAAATATGGCAAATGGATGTCAAAACCGCTTTCCTTAATGGAAAGTTGGTTGAAGATGTTTACATGGTTCAGCCAGAGGGTTTTGTCAGTACAGACTACCCTAATAGAGTGTGTAAACTCGAGAAATCCATTTATGGATTGAAACAGGAACCTTGCAGATGGAATCTTTGCTTTGATGAGAAAGTCAAGGAATTTGGCTTTTCAAGGAGTGAAGATGAATCTTGTGTCTATATCAAGGCTAGTGGGAGCATAGTCAACTTTTTGGTACTGTATGTGGATGACATACTACTCATAGGAAATGACATCCCAACCCTGCAGGAAGTAAAGTCCTAGCTTGGGAAGTGTTTCGCTATGAAGGACCTTGGTGAAGCTGCCTATATCCTAGGGATAAGGATTTTGAGAAACAGGAGTAAAAGACTAATTGGACTTAGTCAAAGCACCTAATTGGACAAAGTGTTGAAAAGATTCAACATGCATAATTCCAAGAAAGGTGAGTTACCCATTCAGAGTAACGCCAGATTGAGTAAGACACAAAGCCCTAGTACTGAGGCTGAGATAGCAGAAATGAGTCGACTACCTTATGCTTCAGCTGTAGGATCGATCATGTATGCTATGACGTGTACTCGGCCTAATGTAGCTTTTGCTTTGAGCATGGTGAGCAGGTATCAGGGGAACCCTGGCAACGCACACTGGATTGCGGTAAAGAATATTCTCAAGTACCTGCGAAGGACTAAGGACTGGGTCCTTACCTTTGGTGGGAGTGATAGCTTGAGAGTTGTAGGGTATAGTGATGGTAGCTTTCAGACTGACAGGGATAATTTCCGCTCTCATTCGGGCTGGGTCTTTACCCTAAACGGAGGGGCAATTACTTGGAAAAGTTCCAAGCAGGAGATAGTGGCTGATTCCACTTGTGAATCAGAGTATATAGCAGCAAGCGAGGCAGCAAAGGAGGCTATATGGCTAAAGAACTTCATCGGAGACCTTGGAGTTGTACCAGCTATAAAGGAGCCAATGGAGATTTTCTGTGATAGCAATAGTGCGGTTGCCTTAGCCAAGGAACCAAGAGATCATGGGAGATCCAGACACATTGACAGAAAATACCACTTCATCAGATATCGAATAGAAGAAGGAATCCTCGTGGAAAAGAGGGTATCATCGGATGAGAACCTAGCAGATCCCCTCACGAAGGGACTGAGTAGGGTTAAGCATCTCCAGCATGCTCGGAGCATAGGGCTGAAGGATGATATAAGTTTTAGTAGTTAGATAAATTATGAAATTTGTAAAGTGTAATTGACATTAGATGATGAATAAAAAGAGTTTTATTTATGAGTAAAGTGTTGCTATCTCTTGTCGATCGTTTACTATATTTCTTTTGCATGTTTTGACTTCCAGAATAATTATGTTTGGTATATCATATTATTCAAACCTCCACAGTCGGTCATATGTCGGAAGTAGATATGAATCAAGACTGTCATGATTGGTTGCAGAGGTCTAAGGTGTTGGACATGGCTACAACAATCATGAGTGCTCATAAGTTCTGAGCATTGGACTCAACCCACGCTCACTGGAATCACTTCATGGAATTTATCTCGAGTGATCGTGAGACGGTAATATCATATAAGTCTTCAAACCTAGAGATATGATTTGTTACTTACGAATTGGTTATGCATTGATTGTACGAAAACGCATTGGTAACTCGATGTTATAAAACGTGCCTTTGTGTATAATTCAATGAGTGGTAGAACAAACATATGAGTCGAAGTTTATCTGTTACTTCTAGGATTAGAAGCGATATCTGGGCCTCTCGATGATTTTATTTTGACCTATGTACCGAGCCCGGTCAGAACTAAATTGATGTGTTCAGTTAAGTTCTATGTCAAACAAATCGGAAATCGGGAAACAAATGCTGGACAATAAGTAAGACCATGTTCCATGTATTTGTCCGGCTGATATCTAGAACAGAGGATTATATGATCACTTATCTAAATTGGCGCGTTCTAGTTCAACAGAGTTTAATGAGCTACGATTGCTGGTCGGTTCCTGAAGTCATACTTGCAACTATAGTTATTAGACTTATCCAAGTGGGAGACTGTTGGATATAGTGTCTAAGTCCATAACTATATTTGGTATGTACTTGACCCGTCCCGGCATGGTCCATTTGGGTTGCACTTCACCTAAACAATTTATGGACAATCTTTTGAGAATAGTACAAGTTATTATTTATTAATATATTATAAGTTCTAATATATTAATATAAGATCATGTTATTTAATTAGTATTGATCTATAATTAATCTAGGATTAATTTAGAGATCAAAGATATTACTAATTAAATATGGGCTTCCATATTTATATAGTGTGGGCTAATGCTCATTTGGAATGGGCTAGGATTGCATGGAAAGTCCATGGATACTCCATGGAGCTTTAACCCATGGATCTCATGGAAATGAAGAGACATGGGTATCAGGGTTTACATGGATGTAACCCTAATCCACCACACTATATAAAGGAGGCTTTGGTTCTTAAAGTCACACTAGTTGAGGTGAGTAAAGCAAGAGGGCCGATTTCAAGATAGTTGTGGCTATTCTCTCAAAGTTCCAAGTTTGTGGTGATTTGTGACTTCCATTTGAGGTATTCACACAGTCGGTCATATGTCGAATGTAGGTATGAATCAAGACTGTCATGATTGGTTGCAGAGGTCTAAGGTGTTGGACATGGCTACAACAATCATGAGTGCTCATAAGTTCTAAGCATTGGACTCAACCCACGCTCACTGGAATCACTTCATGGAATTTTATCTCGAGTGATCGTGAGACGGTAATATCATATAAGTCTTCAAACCTAGAGATATGATTTGTTACTTACGAGTTGGTTATGCATTGATTGTACGTAAACGCATTGGTAACTCGATGTTATAAAACGTGCTTTTGTGTGTAATTCAATGAGTGGTAGAACAAACATATGAGTCGAAGTTTATCTGTTCCTTCTTGGATTAGAAGCTGATATATGGGCCCCTCGATGATTTTGTTTTGACCTATGTACCGGGCCCGGTCAGAACTAAATTGATGTGTTCAGTTGAGTTCTATGTCAAACAAATCAGAAATCGGGAAACAAATGCTGGACGATAAGCAAGACAATGTTCCATGTGTTTGTCCGACTGATATCTAGAACAGAGGATTATATGATCACTTATCTAAATGGCGCGTTCTAGTTCAACAGAGTTTAAAGAGCTACAATTGCTGATCGGTTCTCGAAGTTATACTTGCAAATATAGTTACTAGACTTATCCAAGTGGGAGACTGTTGGATATAGTGTCTAAGTCCATAACTATATTTGGTATGTACTTGACCCGACCCGTCATGGTCCATTTGGGTTGCACTTCACCCAAACAATTTATGGATAATATTTGAGAATAGTACAAGTTATGATTTATTAATATATTATAAGTTCTAATACATTAATATAAGATCATGTTATTTAATTAGTAGTGATCTATAATTAATCTAGGATTAATTTAGTGATCAAAGATATTACTAATTAAATATGGGCTTCTATATTTATATAGTGTGGGCTTATGCTTATTTGGAATGGGCTAGGCTTGGATGGAGAAGTCCATGGATACTCCATGGAGCTTTAACCCATAGATCTCAGGGAAATGAAGAGACATGGGTATTAGGGTTTACATGGATGTAACCCTAATCCACCACACTATATAAAGGAGGCTTTGGCTCTTGAAATCACACTAGTTGACACATGTTGAGGTGAGGGCCGATTTCAAGAGAAGTGTGACTATTCTCTCAAAGTTCCAAGTTTATGGTGATTAGTGACTTACATTTGAGGCATCCACATTATTGGTGCTAGGCTCTAAAACTCCAAGCAATCAACTACTACTACAAGGTAAGTATTTCTACTAGCTTTATTTGATTCATGTTCCCCATGCCATGCTAGTTAGGATATGAACCTTGGAAAAATAATTATTTGCATGTATCTTAGACAAACATAGATCGAAGGTTTATTAGGGTTGCGTGTACACTTAGGAAGTGTTAGAATGCTCAAAACCCATCAAAAGGAAGAATGAGACTTTTGTGGTTGTGAGATCATCTTGGGAAGCTTGGAACTTCAGTTTGACCATATTTTGGATCGTTATGAGTAATAAAAGTTCAAACCTTTGTGCATTAGGGCCTTAGATCTATGCTTTTTTTCCCCATTTCTCATCTTTTGTGAAGGTTTGGATAGTAAGATTTTGTAAAGTTGGCAACTTTATGAATCCTTGTGGTGCATTAAAGGTTTTATTCTTTGGATCTGGAGAGTTAGTGAGTTATAGGCTTCGTGCAAGGGATTTCATCTCACTTTTGCCTCATTTTGACCAAGCTTACGTTTAAGACATGCATTGGACATGCATGTCTAAAAAGCAATGATTTTTATGGTATTTTCAGATAAAGAATGCCTCCTGGCATGGGGGCGTTGAGGGGGGAAAAGTGGGCAGCCGCACATGGCCTAATTTTTTTATTATATATTTATATTTAAAAATAATAACTTATAATAATGACAAGGGCCTTTTTTTCCTTGTTCGTCTTGGGCCTTTGAGGATATTTAATTCTTCAGGACCGACCCTATCTCCTGGAAAGTTTGGTTGTTAGGATTGAAGGATTAAAAGCTTAATGCACTAAGTTGTCCCTGCGTTGTTCCCACGACGTGACCAATGAAGTGTCACATCGTGAGCGACCTAGGTTCCCCAACTTTGTTGGGATGAGTGTCACAACGTGAGCGACATAGGTTCCCCGACTAAGTTGAATCATGGCCGAGTTTGGGGTTGGGATGAGTTTTTTTCCATGACGTGACCATGGACTAGTCACGAAGTGATGGTCGGTCTTGGAGACGGTTAAATGTTTACTTTGAATTTCAATGTTGACTTTTGACTTGAGTTAAGTATTGGTTCAAACTCCTAGTTTTGGAAGGAGGGCTAAGGGTTTACCTCGTATGTCTATACAAGTGGTGTATAACATCTGTATTTTCAACAGCAAGTGCAGTAATAGTTGATTATCGTTTGATAGGTGAGTCTTCTCACTGTACTATAGGACACTTAGTGTCATTATGTGCTTGTTGTCTTTATGACTCTTGTTGATATGTATATATGCTATATGTATGTGGGGTGAAATTGACCCGCTCGGTTTAAAAATTCTGATTGACTTGAAATAACTCAGAGGCGAAATAGACCCAGGGGTGAAATAAACCCGTTTGGTTGAAAAACACTTATTGAGTTGAAATAGAGTCGGGGTGAATACACCCGGGGTGAAACAGACCCGTTACAGCTTCAAGCTGATATGTATGTATGGTATGGGATATTTTAGAGAACTCACTAAGCTTTGTGCTTATGGTTTCATGATTATGTGTCAAGTACTGTCGATTCTAAAGGCAATAGCTCGATGTTATTGCATCGCATCCACCAGTGTTCCGTATTCTATGACTTGTTTTTTACTTTGATAACTATGGATAAACTTTTATACTTTGATGGGTTTTTGGAATGAATGAATGGTTGTTTTGGTTGACTTAAAGAAAATTTTTTACTTAGTATTTTTGGGACGTTACAAATTGGTATCAGAGTCTTGGTTTGAGGGATTCTGAAACACTCTCAAGTGTGTTTGAACTCAAATTGGGGAATTGGTAGACTTTTTGAAAGAAAATAATTTTTCTAAAATTATTTCTATAAGAAAGGGGTGTGATGTGTGCAACCAGCCAAGCTCAAGTAAGTATATGAAAATTGCATGCTAGATTAGGTATAAGGTTATGCTTAGGATTTTTTTGATAGAATGCAAGGAAAGATGCGTTTATATGTCTTTCGATAGAGCTTTTGGAACTATACGCTAGTATGGATTTTAGATGTTGGATAAAATGGCTTGATTAGGCGATGCTCTGGTTTAGATTACTTGATGCACGAATGTTGCTTGCTTCTTGCTTTTAGAGACCTCCAATAATATGAGTTAACTATCAAGAGACAACGGTAGGTTACATGTGACAAGGATTAGATAGTTTAAGAAGTTTAAGTTTAACTCTATTCCACAACTCTTGTCTGAGTCCAACCGTTGTAGTATGAGACCTTGCTATCAAAGAATTATATACTGCCTGTGGCAAGTAATTATATTCATGAGGTAGTTAGCAGGTAGTAAAGGGAGTCTCTTTTGTATCTTATGGTGGAGAGTGGTATGAAGGGAACCTTAGGAAATCCTAGGAGGTGTTTTAGCACATAGTGCGCTCGGCAATGCAAGTGAAGTATCTTGGTAGTAGGGAAGTTACTTAGAGGATTTGGGGCGATCCTTGAGAAAAGTACTGATAGGTATTGAAGGTAGTATTGGGCCCGTACTATTGAAACCACAGGATCTATACTCGAATCAAGGGATGTCATGAGAACACTAGGTAGCTTGTAGAGTATGGAGCTCTTTGAGTGTTTTCTAATGGTTTTCATTGTTTATTTTTAGTATGGTGGTCACTTAGGGAGGTGCTTCTGGTTCAGCTTCTGGTGATGGATGGGGTTCGGTCTTTGGGGCTGGACTCATGGATGGTCAGATGTGAGAATTCATTTTGTTAGAGATCATTCATACTTTTTTGTAGCAGACTCTTATGATCTTTGGTATAATCAAGGAGGGTATCATGGAGATTTTGGATGAGCATCTGGGCACATTCCATACTGAGGTTTTGGCTACTGTGGGTGCTCACACTTTGACATGCCGAGAGTTACGTGCATATGGGGCTCTTGATTCTTCGGGAGGAAGGACCCTATTATTATTAGACGTTGGTTGGTGGAGATTGTGAACGCCTTTTGGACGAGCTTCTGTCCGAGGGATCGAAGGTCATATTTGCATCTTGTTTACCAAAGGATAGTACCTGATATTGGTGGGAGGAGGTGGACTATGCCTTGAGAGGCAAGGGGTGGATTCGATTTAGGTCATTGTGGATCAATTGACCAAGAGTGCACATTTTATCCCCATTTAAGAGAGCATCTTTGCGGAGAAATTGGTAGATATTTACATCCGAGAGGTTGTGGTCTTGGATCGGCACATTTGTTTCACTTCCAGGTTCTGGAAGAGATTTCATGAGGAGTTGGGTACTCGACTATGTTGGGTCAAAAATATAGTTTACACTTTGTTTTTCTGGGCAATTATATTTTTCTGTAATAATTCTGGAGTTTACGGTCATGTTTACGGTTGAGTTTACGGCCATAAACATCTTACGGCCGTAAGCCCATTTACGGCCCATGTCCACCAAGCCCATATTCTCCAAGTATAAATATAGGTGTTAGGGTGTGAGAAACAGATTGATGAACACAAAGAGAGTTTATGAACGAGAGAAGAGAGAAACTAGAGAGCATTGTGTGTGTGAATCTTTTGTATCTGGAGCTTTAATTCATATCAATACATACAAGATTCATATTCTTCTTCTCTTCTTATTTGATCTGACATCATCCATTTGATTGGGATTCCGCACGATCAAACGGGTCTGATTGATACACGGGCAGATTAGGGACTTACAATTGGTATCAAAGCCAAGTTGTATCAGTCAAAGGGATTTATTGTTTCATCCAAAAATCAAAGATTTTGTGTTCTCTGTCCAAGCTTACGGCCGTAAACAATGAGTTCACGGCCGCAAACTAGTCAAATTCTTCAACCGTGAAGTCTAGATTTTTGGGCCGTCAAGTCTATTTTGGAGCACTATTTGATCTTATTTTTGAAATATTTTTGCATTTTTGGATAGATCTCGCAAAATTAAAGGGGGGTTCTTTCTTCGTGTTTTTCATAAAAAAAAGGTTTTTGATCGAGTTTTGGAGTTTCAAAGTCGAAAAAACGTTGTTTTTCACGTAATCGTTGAAGGGTTTTCGACCGGAGCTTAATGCCGGAAACAGTTCACGGCCGAAGTTTACGGCCGGCGGCGGAGTTCGTGTTTACGGCTAGGGTTTCAGAACTTGCGGCTAGGAGTTTGCGGCTCGGCTCGAACATGGCGGCTCGCGACTTGCGGCTCGGCTCGGTGGATCTCGGCTCAGCAGCAGGCTTGCATTAGCGCTTCTGCAAAACAAAGGACGAAAAGTTAGGGGGAGGCGGGGATCGAGCCCGCGACCTCTTGCTCACAAACCAAGCGCGCTACCAGCTCAACTGCATTGCGAGATGATTTCACACTTCCGTTCTTAATTCTTAACGTTCTCTTTCTCGGTTCCTACTTTTAGGATTTAACACTTTCAGCCAAAAATCAATTTTCTTTTCTTTTTAAATTACATTTTCATCCAAAATAAAAACAAAAAAAAATTAATAAATAAATATAAATTAAATAAAAATTAATAAATAAAATTATATTTTAATTTTTTTTCTTTTATTTTTAACTTTTGATTTTAAATTTTGACTTTGACTTCCAAGTTTGACCTTTGACTTTAAACTTTGACTTTTTCGTTTAACTTTTAAAATTTCAAATTTAGCTTTTCGGTTTAACTTTTAAGTTTGACTTTTTAAATTTGACTTTCAAGGTTGACTTTTTCATGTTTGACTTTTGAGTTTAATTTTTTTTTTTTAATTTTGACTTTTAAGTTTTATTTTAGCTTCTTTTTTACTTAATTTTAAGGTCTACGAGGGAGTTGAAAACATGAAAGAAAGTCGTCAGGATATGTTAAGACAAAATTTCAACTTTTTCGATTATGTCCCTGGAGAAACGCTCGAAGCTCAGTTGCAGCGATTTACTACACTCACTACTGAGATGAATATAGCCGGGATCTTCTTGACTAAGTCCGAGATAAACAAAATGTTGCTAAATTCACTTCCGAAATCGTGGGATATGAACGTGGCCATCATCAAGAAGACAAAAGATCTCAATCATCTTAGTCTTGCTGATATAATTCAAGAACTTGATGCTTTGAAGTGTAGAGAAACAATGAGTTCTGAAAACATTCTGGTCATTGAAGTTACATGTACTCCAGCTTGTGAAGCCACGATTAAATTTCTTCGGGAACAAATTGATATATTTAAAAGAGAAGTTGAGGACCTAAGATATGAAGGATATCAACTTAGGAAAGGACAGAAACCCCTAAAGGCTGAATTAGAAGCTAAAACCAAGGACTTTAGGAAACTTCAGGAAGAGTATAGCAACAAGTGTGAAAATTATGATTATGTTAAGAGACAACTTGTTGCTGTAACTGAAGAACTTGACGCTTTAAAAATCAAGTGTGGAAAAACTGATGTCAGTTTCAAAAATTATATTGCATCAAGTCAGACAGTCGAGTCCTTATATGAGACCCAGTTAAAATTCAAAGAAAATCAAAACAAGGGTCGACGATATGATAGTGTACCCCCTCCTTATAATCATAACTACACATCCATCCCTATGACACATGACGAAACTGACAGGGAGCCACATCTTCGATATGGCAAACGAGCTGGATTTGTGTCAGGAGGAGTTATTAATGTTGAAAATACTGATGCTTCGGTTACATGTGCAGGTAAAGTAGCAGAGGATGAGAACAAGGAGAGTTCTTCTGAACAAACAAACGACCCCTTGAACTCTAAATATGTTGCTTCTAATCAACCTGCCGTTGGTAAATACAGGCCTCCAATTCCAGCGCAACAGAGTGCCTGTCGCAAGTGTGCGTGTGGGAAAAGCAAGAGACAGGGCAAGGATACGCCACCAGGGGCAGAAAAAAACAACTTCACAGTGAAGAAAAAGACATGTTTTCACTGTGGAACACCTAGACACATTGCACGAAATTGTCCAAATCGCGCATACGTTCCTTACTATGTACAAAGCTGGCAGAACGCACCAAGAGGGAGATACTTCAAAAGAAACCCCTCAAGGTCACGTTCAGACAATAGCGACTGGAATGCCATGAAGGCCAAGAATTCAACTCCCAAGGCCAAACATCCAAATCCCAAGGGCAAGAAGGAAATTTCAGTCAACAAGCCCAATCCAAGAGATGATCCAGTAAAACAAAGACCGGTTAGGTCAAAGTCATCTCAACGGCCGACATCAAGATCGAAAGCAAGCGCTGAGCCACCCATCAGATCGAAAAAGAAATGGGTTAAACTTAACTACAAATGGGTTCTGAAGACTCAATCTCCCAAATCAACTAACGCTTCTAACGTTTCTACATCTTCTGTTTGTGATAAATAGGATATGTCATGGGAGAGAGTAACGTGCAAGCATGACAAAGGTCGACCCAGTTTTAAAATGGACTGGGTTCCAAAGACCAACTAATCTCGCTCTGTGTCGGAGCAGCTATGGAGGCATATCATCAAACTTCGGTTTGTTGGTAGTGGTTGTTCCAGGCACATGATAGGGGACATCTCTCAATTGTACAACATTCAGACCTTTGTTTGAGAGTATGTGTCCTTTTGTGGGAAAGGAAGAAAGGAAGAGATCACAAATGGGGTTAGTGCTTAATGATATGAAGAATTTTCGGATCTGTTCTGAGATTATGTGTGCTGTTCTCAGACCTTCTGGATGCAGATTTAATCGGTGAATTACGGTTTGCGTTTTCTTCTCTATACTCCTGAGTTTTTCTTAAGCTGATTCGCTTTAAAGACTAATTTTTGTTTTAGGATAGTTTAAATTTTTGCATTTACTTTCGTTTCTCTCCTATGCACAAATTTAGGGGGAGAAATAAAAAGAAAACAAAAATTAGAAAAGTTTCAAAAATCCAAAAAACATTAGAATATCAGAAAATAAAAAATATGGTGTTAATGGAATGTGCTTGCGGGAGATGTTTTGGGAAATGAAATTAGCAAGTGATAACGGGAAATCTGAATCGGCGTAACGTACCTAAGTTGAATCGTCTACGCTCTATGTTCGATGCGCTGGTAGGCACGAAAAATTTTAAATGGACTTAACTAGGGAAAGTTGAACCTAATGAATTTAAGGACTTGACAAACTTTGACCTAGTTAGATCCGTTTAACCTTATGTCACGATGCTCGGATAGGTTGAGCAGGAAGATATACATGGGAATCTACCGGTCACATTAAATAACCTGTATCTAGAACTGTGGATTCACTTTTCCTCGATGTGCGGATTCTGTCCTTAATTCCGGTTGGATGGGGCGACTGGTAAATTCCGATAAATTAGGTCTGTAGAATATCATTTTCTTTCTTTCTGTCTGTTAGTCATATGTTGTCTCCTTTGCGTGACTTCCAATCCGACCTGGTACACAACATATGCAACTCTATTTCTTTGCATGTTATATATATGAAATTCCTCTTATCTGTTAGCCATATGTTGTCTTCTTTGTGTGACTTCTAATCCGACCTGGTACACAGCATATGCAACCTTCTACTTCTCAACCCTTCTGAAACAATAAGTAATAGAATTCTGAATCTATCCTATCTTTGAATGGTTGTCTGCTCACCCGGTGTAAGGAGTACTCTGGAAGTCCTTGATGGCTAGGGCATATCAGGAAGCAGGAAACACGTTCTAGTACACTTAAAATTGAACACATACAGATTATCTGTAGATCTCGCTGCTTAATTTAAGTGGACAACAATATCCCTGGTCGTCATCAGCTGAATGGTCCTTAAGATATAGTATCTAGGAACTTAAGTTCACCTTGTGTTGTATCATATAGTATGTCCTAAATAAGTCACAATTTTCGTGTTTAAGTGGACAACAATACCGGCGATCGACCAGACAAAAACGTGAAGATGAAAGGTACCGACAAGTGGATTAAGGCTGTCTAACAACTTTGATCCCAAATCACTCTTAAAGTTAGATATCATTTTTATTTTTGTTAAATTTATCATAGCTTCTTCTAATTTAAATATCAGGGGAGAATTAAAAATTAAAATAAAATAAAATAAAAATCAGAAAAATTCAAAAATCAGAAAAATTAAAAATCCAAAAATAGTGTTATTTCTGTTTTATTTCTTGTTCAAAAAAAATCAAAAATCCAAAAATATTTTTGTTTCTGTTTTAATTTGTGTGCTAAGTTTTCTTTTAGTTATGTTTTGTCTTGAAAAGTGATTTCAGGTACAGATAAGACTCATGGAGTTTGTGTTGAAGATTTCTGAGCCAAAGCTTCGTCCGTGAGCATCGAAGAATTCGCATTCGAAGGAGCAAGAAATGAAGATCATTCTTTCAACATTCAATCCTTCAACCCCAGAAGCAAGGTGAAGCTGCAATTGAAGATTATGTGACGGATTGCATTGAAGCCTCCTCAATCAGTCTGCTGCTATTGTTGTACCTGCTGAAGTGATCTAGAAGATTTGTTCTCTATGATGTTCTCTCTGAAGATTCTCAAGCTGAAAGCACTATCTTTCAAGAATCAGTACGTAAAACCTCCTCACCCAACGTGCGTTCAATGCCAAATTCTGAAGAAAAACCCAACCGCTCAAGATGAAGTCATTCATTGAAGATTCATCAAGTTCATCATGAAGTCGTGAAGAATTTGAAGATTAATGCTGAAGCCTGGTTCCCAATGAAGATTATCAAGAAGAGCCAGCTACTTTTTAGGGGGAGCTTGTTGGGTCAATTAAGAAAAGAAAGCTATAAACCAAAGGGGAGATTATTGGGTCAAAAATATGGTTTATACTTTGCTTTTCTGGGCAATTATATTTTTCTGTAATATTTATGGAGTTTACGGTCATGTTTACGGTTGAGTTTATGACCGTAAACACCTTACGGCCGTAAGCCCATTTACGGCCCATGTCCACCAAGCCCATATTCTCCAAGTATAAATATAGGTGTTAGGGTGTGAGGAATAGATTGATGTACAGAAAGAGAGTTTATGAACGAGAGAAGAGAGAAACTAGAGAGCATTGTGTGTGTGAATCTTTTGTATCTGGAGCTTTAATTCATATCAATACATACAAGATTCATATTCTTCTTCTTTTCTTATTTGATCTGACATCATCCGTTTGATTGGGATTCCGCACCATTAAACGGGTCTGATTGATACACGCGCAGATTAGGGACTTACAAACTACACTTTAGCATAAATTTCCACCCACAGACTGATTGTCACAGTGAGTGGACTATCCAGACGATGGAGGACGTGCTTCGGGCATGCGTGTTGGATATTGGTGGGAGCTGGGATACGTATCTCCCATTCCGGAGTTCATTTACAACTATAGATACCACTCCAATATTTATTGAACCCCTTTTGAGATGCTCTGTGGGTGGAAGTTTCGGACCTTGATTTGTTGGGGGTGATACCGGTCAACAAGTCATGGGGAGTATGAAGGTGGTATTTTGGAATATTGAGTTGATTCAACAGGTGTACGGGAGGCTACAGACCTCGCAGAGCCATCAGAAGAGCTATGAAGATATACACTGTTTGGATCTTGAGTTTCAAGTCTGGGATTTTGTACTCCTGAAGATATCACCTTGGAAATGTGTCGTCTGGTTCAGGAAACGGGGCAAGTTAGGCCCCATATTCATTGGTCCTTTCAGTATTCTCTCTTGGGTAGGCATGGTTACATACCAGTTCGACCTACCATCCAATCTTAGCTAGATTCACAACATGTTTAATGTCTCTCAGCCGCGGAAGTGTTTAGCCGATGATTCCAAAGTGGTTCTGTTAGTTGACATTCAGGTGGATGATCACCTGAACCATATAGAGAGGCCAACTATGATCCTTGATAGGAAGATGAAGGCCTTGCACAACAAGATGGTAGGGTTGGTAAAGGTGGAATACCAGCACAAGAAGGGTTCCGAATGGACATGGGAACCCGAGGAGGAGATGAGAGAGCATTACCTCGAGTTATTTGCAGCAACAGACTTCGAGGACAAAATCTGATTCAAGTGGAGGAGAGTTGTAACATCCAGATCCTGAGGTATTGTTTCTTTTACAAAAATTGTGATTTTTAGTTGGTTACGATGTGAGGATAGCCTTCTCATGTTGTGACATGACATCATGATTTGGGGATAATCTTTCCAATGTCACGATGTGACACTATGATAGTCACGATGTGACACCTGATCTGCAGGATACCCTAATTATCAGACTTGGACACTATTTAAAGGAAGCGAGGGAGATCACCTCCAAATCCCTCTTGAAGAAATACCAATCCATCTCCCCATTTTTGAACTCATATTTGTGCCCTCTGTGGATCTTGAAGGAAGAAGGAGACTTTTGTGGTTGTGAGATCATCTTAAGAAGCTTGGAATATCAGTTTGAGCATCTTTTGGATCCTTGTGAGTAATCAAGTTCAAACTTTTACGTAGTACGACATTAGATCTAAGCTTTTTGTCCCTTTCTCATCTTTTAGGAAGGTTTGGATAGTAGTAGGATGTCATAAAGTTGGCAACTTTATGAATCCTTGTGGTGCATTAAAGGTTTTATTTTTTAGATCTGGAGAGTTAGTGAGTTATGGGCTTCATGTATGGGATTTGATCTCATTTTCCCTTTATTTTGATCTAGCTTATGTTTAAGACATGAATTAGACATGCATGTCTAAAAAGCACTGATTTTTATGGTATTGTCAGATAAAGAATGCCTCCTGCAAAGTTTGGTTGTTGGGCTTGAAGTGTAACATCTCGTATATTAAATAAATAAATAA
Organism: Lactuca sativa; assembly: GCF_002870075.4. Lineage (NCBI taxonomy): Eukaryota > Viridiplantae > Streptophyta > Magnoliopsida > Asterales > Asteraceae > Lactuca > Lactuca sativa. The sequence goes on along the minus strand of NC_056625.2, from coordinate 86,874,394 downwards.
GGGTTAATATGAATAATATTTAGCGGGGTGTTGGTGTTGGGGAGCCAATTGATACAATTTTATAAGTTGGTAAATTATTGGGACTTAATTTGAAGAGATTTGAGAGGCTCAAGGGCTAAATGGTAAGTATTGGACCTATTATGAAAGGATTTTGAGAACTGAGGGCTGTTTACTAATTACTAATTTAATTTGAAAAGGATTTTAGAAGTGGGGGGCTGCTTGGTAATTATTAGGACCTAAATTGAAAGGACTTGGAAGTGATGGGGGCTGAAATATAACTTATGGATCTGTTTTGAAGAGTTTATGAGAAGGAGGGGCTGGAAGTGTCAAACTCGCATGGAGTTTTTATGAACACAAGATTAAGCAGGCACCATCCGGATTAAGCAGACATCATCCGTTGCACCGTCCCTAAACCTAAGTGATGTCCAGCCGCCATGCTTGAAGCCAGCCGCCACCACCCCTTTTCGTTCGTTGTTCCGATTAGTCTTGGGGGTCCGCTGTCGCCGCTCCGACGCCGCTGCTACGATACCACTAAATGTCGCCATTGCGACACCTACTGCCGGAGGCGTTATGGGAAGCCGTAGAAACGCCGAGGATTGGGCGAAAACCATTGTGCATCGTCGTGCAGGTCGTGAGCCACCAGAAATGCATGTTAAGCCCATCCGCAATCCATTCTTCTTCTCTCCCTCGTCGTTTTCTGTGGGTATGACGTCGAAAGCGTCAATGTCGACGTTGGTGGCCATGGGGGCCGTTGTGTTCGTTTTACGACGACTCCTGCCGCCTAAGAAGCGACTGTATGGTTGGCATTTGAATATACTTGTTGATTTTGCGTTCTTGGGGATTATATGTGTGAGTTTGGCGATAAAAACCCACCATGGCTACCAACCATGGTGGCTGCCGCCTCCTACCACCGCGTCACCACCACCAGCCGCCGTGGGAGGTAACTATGGGTGTATGCTCAAGTGTTTCCATTGTTTTCGGTATTTTGGATGTAGTATACGTGTTTGTGTGGCCAGAAAACCCACCACCACCACCGTGATGTGATGGCCGCCACCGTGAGCCGCCACTAACCACCACTACCTGAGGTGGTAGTGGGTGGTGCTTGACATAATGAGCCCTAATCAGCCCAAATGCTTGATCTGAACTAGTTGGATGGTGATTGGGCTTGAAACCCTAATTAGGGTTTAGAAAACCCTAATTTTGGGTTTGTTAGTTTGGATTTTACCGGGACCCGCAGTTGGACTGTTTGATTGATATTGTGAATTATGTACGACTTCATTGAGTGAATGGCCTAGTGGAGTGTTGGACTTAATGGGTTAAGTGAGAAACGGTTAACCCTAATCGTCATTTTATGTGAAAACCCTAATTTTGCTTGGGCCTTGAGTTGGGCCTTTCTATTGGGCTTTGGTGATTGGACTATTGATGGGCCATCCAAGAGCAATCATGTGTACTAGAATATTTAGATGGGCTTTAGGGTAAGGCGCATATGAGGGTTTGGGCCCAATTTGGAAAATTGGGCCATAGTTGGGCCAACAGTGGACTTTTGTGGACCAATTTGGTATTAGGCCTTGGTAGCCCCAATGGGCTTGGGTTATTTATGGGTTGGGTTGGTGAACCAGATTTAGACCTAATATGTGAAGGTTGGGTCTTAGATCCTAATGAGGTTAATTGTGGGTTTGACTCAGTGTTAGAGGTCGGAGTACAACAATAACATTTATAGGATCTGTTCGCCACCCGAGGTGAGTCTTCTTACTATACTTACCTGTATGGTAATTTATATGTGATCGGAGGGTCTTATTCGTGTTATTGACCAGAGGGTCTTATTGGTGTTATTGACCGGAGGGTCTTAGTGCATTGTTGGCCTGAAGGTCTTAGTACATTATTGATCGGAGGGTCTTGTTTATGTATATTGCGAGATGTGTTACTGTGCATACTGTCTTTGTGACTTATGTTGTTATATTATTCTGTGTATATGTTGATCCTATGCGTTTATATTGAGTATTGTGATATTCTACTTTATGATATGTGAATTATACTATGTATTATTCTGAGCTTGTTGAGTTAGGACCAGAGGGTCCACCCGAGTTGTGGGACCGGAGGGTCCCACTGAGACAAATCGACTGGAGGGTCTTATTAGAGTATAGCCATGAGAGGCTAATGTGATATGTGTGGTATTTTGAGGAACTCACTAAGCTTCGTGCTCACCGTGTTATATGTTATGTGTTTCAGGTACATCTCAAGATCACGAGAAGGCATCAACTTGATTGTACACACCAATACGAGATTTTGTGGATGATTCTGGGATAGTGACATTTTTATGTGGATTGTGTTAAACACTTGAGACAATTATGTTTTTGAGAAATACTATTAGTTTTTGCGTGTTTAAAAAAAATGAAAAACAATTGGTTTGAAAATTTACAGTGTTACATGAAGGATTAAGAGCTTAATGTATTAAGTTGTCCCTATGCAATTCTCACTACATGGCAATGGAGTGTCATGATGTGAGTGGCCTCGGTTCCCCGACTATGTTAAGCAAACACTGTAATGGCATGGTGGTTAGAATATCACGATGTAACCATAGATTTAAGAGAATGATTGAGTTGAATCATGACCAAGTTTTGGGGTTGTGCTGAGTTGTCTTTGACGACGTGTCCATGGACTGGTCACAACGTGAGGGTCAGTTTTGGAGAAGGTTGACTGTTGACTGTTAACTTTGACCGTTAACTTTTGACTTGAGTTGACTTTTGGGTCAAACTCCTGGTTTTGGAAGGAAGGCTAACGGTTTAGCTCGTGTGGCTGTATAGGTGGCGTATAGCATCTGTATTTTTAGCAGCAAGAGCAATATCAATTGATTATAGTATGAGAGGTGAGTCTTCTCACTATACTGTAGGATGCTAGGTGTCGTTATGTGTTTGTTATCTTTGTGACTCTTGCTGATATGCATGTATGCTATATGTATGCGGGGTTAAATAGAGACGGGGGTGAAATAGACCAGATCTGTTGAACAACACCGATTGAGTTGAAATAGACTCGAGGGTAAAATACACTCGAAGATGAAATAGACTCGTTCAGTTGAAAAACACCGATTGCGTTGAAATAGACTCGAGGGATGAAATGGATCCGTTACAACTTCAAGCTGATATGTAAGTATGGTATGCGATATTTATGAGAAATCACTAAGCTTTGTGATTACGGTTTCATGTTTATGTATCTTAGGTAATTCTGGTTCCAAAGGGAAGAGCTTGACGTGATTGCATTACATCCACAAGTGTTCTACTTTTTATGACTTGTTTTGTACTCTAATAACTATTGATACACTTTTTTTATACTTTGAATGGTTTTTGGAATGAATAAATGGTTGTTTTGGTTGGCTTAAAGAAAATTTTTACTTAGTACTTTTGGGTAGTTACAAAACGAGTGACTTTTTGGATGAATTGCTTGAAAACGTAGAAGAAACTTGCATAGAAATGACTTCAATGTTAATTGTAATGGGCTTATTGATGTCACGTTGGCGTTCCTCATGAATGATCAACGAACATGCAGTGAATAGAGTTTGGTAATGGTTGCATCATTAAGATTTGGCCTATGATGATTTTATAAGAATCATTAAGCCCTATCAGAAGTTTAATTAGCCTATTTTCTTCAAGCAGTTTCTGAATCTTGGCACTGGCTCCATAAGAACATATTGGAACATCTTGTATAATGCTTAACTTGTCCTAGATTTTCATGAGTTTAGTATAATACGTTGAAAAAATCATCATATTTTTGGAAAATGGAATACAATTTCTGCTAAATTTGATAAATCAAGGCACTGTTACATTGTCCGTACCTCTGATTAAGCTCTTTCTAAATCTCATGTGCAGTTTGTAAGAAAAGTACACTTTCGACGATGTTTTTATGAAGATAATTTAGGATCCATGAGATGACCTACCAAGCTGGATAATCAGATGAATCAACACTTGGTTGAGTAATCGTTCCATCAACAAACGAAAAATTCTTCATTGATGTCAGTGCAATTGTCATTGACCGCTTCTATGTTGCGAAGCCGACGCCATTGAAAACATTTGAGATGAGAACTGAACAAGAATTATTAGACAAACCAAGATAGTAAGGATTGATGATGTTGAGAACATTAGATTCAAATGAATTTGTTGTAGGATTGATTGAAGATGAAAGCATGATTGAAGATTTGAAGAATTTTAATTCAAGATTGAACAAAAAATAAAGAAATTTGTGGAATTAGGATTGAAAGATCTGCTCTTTTACCATGTTGTCATTTGAGTTTAAAGAGAGAAAATCATTTCAAATTCTCATTAGCTTGAAAATCATAAGCTCTTTTACCATGTTGTCTTTTGAGTTTAAAGAGAGAAAATCATTTCATATTCTCATTAGCTTGAAAATCATAAGGTGAACACTTATATACAATGCTAACTACTCAGCTAACTAATCATGAATCTAACTAAACTAATAAACTATATAACTCACAATTAACATTAAACACATATATATGCCCTTAGGCTGTTATATTAGTTACTTGAGAGAAACCAATGGAATGTATCTAAAAAAATTACCACCAAATGTCATAGTTAAGGCAATCAAGATTAATGATAAGAGGTTTATATAAACTTTGATATCAGTGATTACATATGGTTTTCTGATAAAAGAGTGGAAGAAGAGCGCATAACACTGTTTATGCCAAGGCACCACTTTTAGGGTTTCGATGACCACAGAAAGGAGAAAACGACCGTGAAACTTAGGGAACGCATATAAGAGGCTTGTAAGATGATATATTTCCCATGAAATCAATATCTTACATTAATGAAAAATATATAAGACATTTTTAGTAAAACTAGTTGATAGCTGAAAATCGGAAACCATAGCTTTTATTTATACATGAATATTTAACAAAAATAGTTGTTAGGTTTTAAATATATAAAATTAGTTAAAATTAAAAACTAAAAGTTCCCAAAAAAAACCATTTAGCTTTTGGATTAAAAACTTTCGGTTTAAAATATAAATTAAAAACTCCACATTTTTTTTAAATTATGGAAGCTCTAAAAAAAATAATAAATAAATAAATAAATAACAGAACTTTTAAAGTCTCTTTATAGTTTATACCGAACACACCCTATATACTCTTACAAGAAAACATTCAGCTATAAATACTAAAACAGTGGTTCAAGACCAAGCATGGGCCTAAGGTCATACGGAATGGTCACACGTTGTTTGGGATGCCACATAGATATTTCACCATTCCATAACTAACCCTCTAGGGTATGGAAATGGTGTTCACCAGTGGGCTGGTGGTGAAGGGGGCAAAAAGAAAGAGAGAGAAAGAGGGAAATTATGAGGGGCCAGATTCACCACCAATTAGATGCAGCGTCTTCTTCTGTCTTCCCATTCACGTCACACGCAGCCCACCGGCTTTGGGGGCGGTGCTCACGCGTGGGAGAGGCTGCCACCTCAGCCCAAGACGCGTGAAATGCCTCCCATACCGGGTAGCCTAACCATACATGCTCTACACATACACTAATAGTATATCTAATTCCATTTATTTATAGTTTTATACACACGACTAATTGACAAAATGGTTAAAATAGTCAAAAATCGGTTTTATCGGCTACGGAGATTAGACACGTCATTCTTGAAAAATAGGTATATGTCGGTCTCGGCCAAAAAAACTCCAAAAGACCGGCCCATTATTCTCATCCAGCCTCCGGCTCAACTGGTTCCGGGCCGGAATCGGTGGCCTGGTTCATCTGCGCAACTTTAGTTCCTATATTATATCAAATATGTATCTTGCATCCAACCAACAAGAAGTTTGATAAATATATTTATAATCCTACATACAGACCAAAACAATACAACAAAATTTTACATAACCCCACCATTTGATACACTAAGTTTCTTATTGGGGTTTATACATGCCAAAATGGAAGGCTTTGGCTTTTTTGATTTACCCCCGAAGATGAAAGACCTCAAGGGCACATGTGATCGGCTTTGTAACCGTGGGTGCTTCTGGTTATGGTCGTGATCCGAAAGCCCAAACTCATCCTCTAACCTTCTTAGAGTCTTTTCCGTTTCAAGTTGCAGAGCTGTGACATGGTCTAAACCTGCTTGGAGTTCTTCGCTAACTTTTCTATTCTCTTGTTGCATGTTCAATACCTCACCTTGGAATTTCGCAGCTTGATGCGTGCTGAACTTGATTTCTTCTTCTTCCATTCCTTCCCTCAATGCCCTTGCTATATCTTCTTGAATGATGGATAACGATGAGCATCTCCTTTGTAGTTCGTTTTTCAGAGACACGCTTTGTTCTAACCATATTGTAAGTTCGTTCTGTATTTCTTTAAGGTGTTTGTATATGGGATTGATTTCTGATCTTGAAGCTGAACTCTTGAGTTGTGTAATATCCTGTTGTAGATCGTCTACCTCCGTTTTAAATTTCTGTACTTGATGGAATGTCGAGCTGAATCTTAACCAAAATTCAAGATTTTCATCGAGTATCGCATCAATACCTGTTCGAAGTTTTTCTTCAATCTCGGAAACGGGTTCGGATTTTACCATAAAGATAGACTTGATGTCGTCCTCCTCGTCCACTACTTCTTTTTCTTCTGATACATCATCTTTACCTTCGTCTTCTTGAAGAAGTTTGAGCTTTTGTTTCATCTGTTGAATTTCAATGTCTCTTTTTGATAGCAAGGTTTCGAGGTCTCTTACTTGTAGCTTCATTTCAAAGACAGTTCCTTGGTTTTTCTCTTCTTCTTCTGCAAGTTCCTTTTTAGCAGCCTTGTACTTCCTTAAGATCGTAGTATACTCTTGTAAAAGAACCTTTTCTTTGTCATCTAAACCATTCAGCAACAATTCTTGCCAATTCATTTCATCCTTGATCACTCCTTCCTCTTGTGATTCGTGTTTAAGAAGATTGTCTTCCATCTTCTCCACTATCTGATCTCGATCATGTTCATCAGCTTCTTTGTTATCTAAACCACTCAACAACAGTTCTTGCCAATCCATCTCGTCCTTCACTCTTTCCTCATGTGATTCAGGTTCAAGAACATCGTCTTCGATCTTCTCCACCATCTGATGTTGATAATGTTCATCTTCCATACACATGATCTTGGGTTTTGCATGTTCATGATCATCTTGCAGAGAGATTTGAAGGTTCTCAGACAAATGCTCAAGCTTGGAACATGCGTCAGTGAGCTGCATCTTGAGGCTGTTATTTTGGTTCTCGATGTTCCTGTCCAAATCTTGTACTCCATTCAGTTTTTCCTCCATGTCCTTCAACATTTTATCCAAATTTTGTGTCCCATCAATCAAGTTTGATTTATCGTCTTCTAAGTTCCGAATCTGTGTCTGAAGATCATCTGTTTCCATCCTTAACCTGTCGATAAGCGCAGTTTGTGATGAAACCAAAGTTTCTAAGCTAATTACCTTGCTCACGAGCTTATCAACCGTATCTGCCATTTCTGTAACTGTCGAAGGTTTCTTGGATAGTTTCTCGAGGTTTTCTATGATCCTTTCTTGTAGCTCCTTTTCATTTGAGTTCTGTAGATCCTTTGAATCCTTTCCAAGTTTATATTCTTCTTCTTCTTGATCAGGTTTGTCCTTGAGATAATCTTGTTTAAGGGATTTGAATTTCTGTTTTGCAATCTCGATCCTCTCATGGGCCAATTGAGCATCTTGGGTTGACTTCTCTTGTTTCTCCTGTAACTGAGTCAATGTCTCTTCACACGACTTCAAAGCAGACTCCGCCATTATAGCACGAGCATCATCATCCTCGATATCTTTGGTTACATTAAACTCATCTCGCAAACTGCAAACTCTTTGTTGCATTTCCGTCACCTTTTTCTCGATTTCCCAGAACTTTGCAAGCCCGTTTTCATACGAGCTCTTGGTGAACTCCTTCATCGTTTGCAACGAAAGAATATCCTTCTGAAGCTTATCGATCTCTTCAACAGCCTCTTCTTTAGTCAAACCGGAATTCAAAACATCTACTTTGGTTTCCTTCTTGCTTTGGGTTTTCGTAAGCGAACGCTTGACGTCTTTGGGTTCTGGGAGTTTTGGAGCCTTGGGTGGATCTGGAGCTGTGTTTGTGGGAGATTTAGGAGCGTTGTTATCGTCGTCTTCGTAGTCTGTATCATAAGGGAGTTGATCTGGGAAAACGGAAGCGATGGTGGTGTTGGCTTTTTGCAAGTCGGTGGAGAGTTTATCGTATCGTTCGGCTAATGCTCTGTAAGCCCGAACACTTTCCTCGATGAAGGCGATGAGTTCTGGCCTGTGCTTGTAATACATTTCTGCCCTCTTCGCGAAGGAGTCGCCATCTTTTTGAACAAGGTTCAGAGCATTGGCAACCTGCTCTTCCATATCTACAGATCCACATCCACATCCACATCATAAGTTCTTTAATTTTAATTTTGTTTGATTAGCAAGAAAATACATGTTATAACACTTATTGAACTTTTTTCTTGTTGAGATAATCCTCTCAACAACTACTAGAATTTCGGGCACCAAGAGGTAAAAGGAAGCTTTTCGGTTGAGTTTTTATTTTTATTTTATTTTATTTATGAAAAAGCTTAAATATGAAAGAGCTAATTATTTTATATCCATAAAATGAGATATTTTCCAATTTTTTTGTGGGGCACTTTTATATTTCAGTTAGTCGAATATACACACCAAATTATTAAAAAACCTCATGGCAAGAGCTTCTTTATTAAAGGTAGATGATTAGACAAAATTAGCTACAAGTTGATAGGTGAGTTGGAAGCCCTAATTTTTTTTAGATAAATATTTGTATATGAATAACTGACATAAATAATTGAAAGCTTTAAAAAAATTTATATATGAATATTTTACATAAATAATTGAAAGTTTTTAAAGCATATAATTATATAATACAATTGATTTAAAAATGGTAATTAAATCATTTTGCAAACTTGTAATTTTTTTTTGTTAAACTTTACTTGGAATAACTTTTGAGTATAGCTAAAAACTAGATCTCCCTTAATCTTAAACCAAACTTTTTTTTTCAGAGTTTTATTACTCTAAACTAAAAGCTAGAATCTTTTATAAGCTAGATAGCGAACTGGTCAACTCTTTGAAAAAACTGCAGGGGTAGTTTTTTGAATGTTCATGAATTTTTTGGGACGATAAAACTTTGAAAAAACTCATACTGCGGATGTTGTAAAAAGGTTGAATCTCTTTTTCATAAATAGATTAGCGATGGGCAGATTTATATGCGTAACAAATCATTTACTTATCCGTCTATAATGACGAACATATAATCTGTTCTTAAAATGGATTATTTTCAACAACAAATTGGATTGGTCGTTGTTGCCTGATTTTAAATATAATACTATGATGATCGAGAAGAATACCACAGATTTTTATAAAGTACGACATATTGCGATTATTGGTATGCAGATAAAAACGAAAGAATTGAAGGGATGGAAGTTAAGCTACCTTGAAGGCTTTGCTCGAGCCATTTTGACTGTTTGGTCCGAATGTGGCTAGCCCACCACCATGAATACGCATTGCTTGCCGCCCTCTGTAACATTTTCCTTTGTTGGTTCCACCGTATCTCTTGACTTGTTGCTTTCACAGCTTGTTTTCTATGTTCGATCAACTCGATCACAAATAAAACGATTATAAGTTGAGAGACAGAGAGAGAGAGAAAGGGAGAGAGAGAGAGAGAGAGAGAGAGAGAGAGAGAGAGAGAGAGAGAGAGAGAGAGAGAGAGAAAAGTAATGAATTGAAAATGAATGGTGAGTTGGGTGTTTTGAGTATGAAGGAAAATGAAGAAGGAATAAGAAAAGTGGTGGTGGGGATCAAAGTAGTTGCACAAAATCAAAGTAATAATAAATGTAATGTGAGTTTAAGGAGATCGTGTGTTGCACAATGCTATCGACACCTTGGCATTCACGTAAAGGAATAAAGCAATTCCTTTCTATGCTAAGTTTCTACTCATTTTACGCCTTTTCTTTTTCCAGGGCATTTCATACCTTTATGTACACATGATAAAGAAGCTTGTTGTTGTTCTTTTTATATAAAAGTACGGATCATGGACACGCTTTCGTAACATTTCTTTGTATAACCAAGGAAAAGGGGGTCATTTTTTTCAACATAGAAAAACGTGCTTTCAAGACGTCAAAATTTCTATTTTTGCATAATTGAGCTTGGTCGAATTTTTCTTTGTAGTTTATGCACGTCCTCGAATAAAATCGTCAAGCCAACACCTAACATTGCAATATGATGTTATAAATCTCTGAGTGTGTTTATACCTACCATTACAAATATAATATTTATATGAAAAATATAACATAATGAATTTTAATTTTCCGACATACATGCATATTGTAAGATTCATGTAAAGTTCAATATTGTCTTTCCAAAAGAGTCGGTATGGAAAGAGAGATTGTTAGAAATAGGGGATAAACAAATTGTTTGGATCAGTGAGAGTTGTGAAACGCTTTTAGATTAAAGCATTTCGAGGGTACACTCAAAATCTCTAATCGGATGAAACTCTCCGTTTTCCTAGAATGAAGAATGAAGAAGATGTTATGAAATATGTACCTAAAATGAATCCAAAATTTATCATATAATAGAAACTAACTTCCTGTCCTAAAACTGTCATATGGTACAGGAAAACAACTTCGTATCCAAAAACGGTCATATTCTCTGTCAAAAACTAGCATAAAACCGGGTCTATAAATGGATCACAAAACTTGACCCCAGCTAGGGCTCTGTCCCTTGGACCCCGCCAGGGGCTGCCGTCCCTTGGACCCAGCTCCCACGGGCGCTGCCCTCGGACCCCCATCAGTTTAGGGGCTTCGCCCCTAAATAGCAGTATACTTTCAACAACGACAAAATCAAACAAATGTGCACTCTGCACCATACTAATTTGCTTGATAATTGTCAAAGTGACATTGATCAAAAAATTAATCTCATTACACTTAAATAATATTAGTCATATAAAATCACCAATAGAGACGACTCCAACATATATTCACCAAAGCAACTTGACCGGAGGAATAATATAGAAAAAGGTGGTTATGGTTTATTAATATATTATGAGAATAATATATTAAAAGAAAAATCATATTTGTTTAATTAGCATTGGTCAAGAATAAATTAAGAATTAATTTTGTGATCAAAAGAAGTTAATTGAACTAAGGGGACTGGACTGTAATTATGTGATAGTTGCAAAGTTAGGCAATGAAACCCTAATAAATAGGGCGGACGAATTCTAAGGATAATGCCTTAGGAATTCGTCCATGATAGGGATTCTAGAATTATCTTATGGGCTGCTTGGTGGCTAAGTAACCAGATAAGAATAATGACTGAAATCCTAATTCCTACACCTATATAAATGACACTAGGGCATGAGAAATTCGGCCACGTGAACCCTAGAAGTCCTAGAACCGAATTTCACCTCTCCCCTCTCTTTCTTGCTTCCTCCAATTGCTCTTGGTGTTTGTGATTCATTAGAGGCACAACATTTGAGGTGCTAAAGTTCTCAAGGCTTCAAGATCTTCAATCAACAACAAGGTAAACACTAGATATGTTTTATCATACTAATTTCGTCATATGCTAGATCTAGGGTTTGAAAGTCTTTGATGAATTTCATGTACAATATAGAAACCTAGATCCAAGCATTAGGATTTGAATGAGCCCATAGGATTTTCTATTGGCTCAAACCCATCAGCAGTATCAGAGCTTTGTTTGGTTTCTATTTTATTGATGCCTTGTATGTTCATTCATGCTTTAAAATTGTTTTTGGGCTTTCTGTCTGATGAACTCGACAAGTTCCAATGAGAACTCAACGAGTTGGATGAACTCAATGAGTTCCAATGTGAACTCGGCGAGTTTAGCTGTTAAACAGAGAGATTTTCGGGATTTCTTGCTGTTTTGCTTAAGGATAATTACCTAAATCGTTTTTTACTAATAAAATCCAAATTTTATTACTGTTTTATGATTATCCTTACCAAATCAAAAGATAATTACCAATTGTTTGAATAATAAATTCCTTATTTGATAATATTTGATTATTTAAATTAATTGTTGAATTATCTTGTCAACAAAATTGATTAGGTCAAATATAGATAATCATTAAATTAATTGTTTAATTTTAAATTATTTTCTATTTGATCCTTTGTGTTTTGAAAAGTTCAAAACTTGTCCTCAAGTTTTGAAATTTAAATTTTTGATTAAAAGTTTAATTTGAACTATTTAAATTTCTAACCCTAGAATTTTACAAGTTTAAAATTCAACCTTATACTTTATAATATTATAAGATTAATATATATATATATATATATATATATATATATATATATATATATATATATATATATATAAGTTAAATGCTAGTCTTACAGTTAGTAGGCCTTATTCACAAAGCTGATCTATAAGGAAGGGCATAAGGTTATGATCTATAAAATGACCGTTTAATGGGTGTCCACTCTCATCCACCGCTCTCATGATTGGTGGATGGTCGTTAGCCGAACGGGTAGGATAGGGCAACCATTTCTTCTTTAATAAGTATAATGAATTATAAAAGTAACTAAATGTTTTTCAAAAAAATTCCCAATCTTAGTTACTTTAGGTAAAAGTGAAATTGATGGAATTCCAAGAAATTACACTTTGTACCCTTGCTAAGACGTTAGTAGAGCGTGTGTCGTTAAACGACACACTAATTGGGTTATAAGCAAAGGTGGAAAAAGGTGACTCATTGTTTGTCATAGTTCGATGGAGTGTGTGTGGTTAACCGACACATCGAATAGGTGACTGTAACAATGAGGGCACCATGTATATTTACATGGTTATTCACACCCGCTTTGTGATTTTATATTAGAGTTCCCAAATTGTTTTCAAAATGATTTTATATCAGAGTTCCCAGAGATCCCAAATCATAAAATGTGAGGATGTGTACGTCATGCCTTCGCCTTGCCATGGTCACCTGAAGTACCTGAAACAAAATTGATAGATGTAAGCTTGAAGGCTTAGTGAGTTACCTCCAAAATACCAACATATACCACGTAGCAAAATAATAACAAAAAGCATGTATAATGAGCCTTCAGCATGACCAGACTGCCTCCTCGGGGCCTACAACCTATATGGATCGCTCCCGAGCCTTCGGCATCACTGGACCGCCTCCTCAGGGCCTATAGTCTATCCATACCGCTCGTCGGACCTTCGGCCTGACTGGACCGCCTCCTCAGGGCCTACAGCCCATCCGGACCACCCCGGGTATGTTGGCCTACAGCACGAACCAGGACCACCTCAACCCAACCCCCAAACAAACAATCATGTGCACATACAAACAATAGCATGCATATAACAGTCAAATCGATCTAACCGATCACAAGCATAGCAGTGATCCTATAACCAGGACACCGACCTTACAGGTCACTAACATAGCATCCTAACTAACGAGATGTAAATAATACGAATACAATGCCGAGCTTGGTGCCTTAGACCCTGTCGATATAGTGAGGATAACTCACATTGCAATTAGTGTTGAAATAGTGCAAGTCTCTAACTACAATCTCACCAAGAATCCCGAACTGTCACATAATAATAAAACTAGGATAATACCCAGCATTACCCCCTTGACCAAGTGTCTTTAGAACTCATTAAACCCATTCCTTTTAATTGGGCCAAAGTCCCACACCAAGTCCTTATCTTGAAGTCCCAAATACATAAGTCCACTATTGGCCCAATTTACTAAATTGGGCCCATTCTCCTTATTGGGCCTAAACCCATGATCCACTACCACTAATTGGCCCATAACGTCTTATTTATTAAGCCCAGTAAACGGCCCAAATCCCTTTAGTCCATAAACAGCCCAAAACCTGAAGCCCAATTATCAATGGTCCAATACAGGACGTACGCGCGGCGTACTCCTCTGGTATGCGAGGCGTATGCGACCAGATCTTGACCACCATCGGGGTGGTTGACCCAGTACGCTGGGCGTACTGGATTTACACTGGGCATACTCCATATCTTGAAAAAACCTTATTAAGTGCTTAATGACTTAAGTACTTAAGTCCTAATCTCAGATCCAGAGGCCTAACATGCCCAAGGTCCATAAAGTCACGAACTTTATAACTTTGGACGTCCATAAAGTTCTAAATGCTTGGTCTTAATCCATTAAGACCTTATTTCTCTTGCATGGGACACTTATAGTTAATTGGACCTTATTTTTATCAATCAAAGTCCCTTCAAAAGCCTAGAAGGACATCTCTTTACGTCCATAACACAGAATACACTACTTTATGGCTTTTGGGACAAAAGATGCTTCTAATAAAGTAAAATGATGAGATCTAAGCATATATGCATAAAGTTTAGAACTTTATACCCGAGCTCCACTTTTTACGTTCTTTAAATCCACGCGTAGGTATCGACGGTATCTACAGCTTTCGTTTAGACTCCATCGACTAATTTTGAATTTATTTTTAAAGTTATATTTTAACAAACTTAGACAGTTAAAATCCGTTAAAAATTTATAACTTTTTTATCCGACGTCCGTTTGCGATAGTTAAAATCTGTGTCGGCTAAAAATCGATCGATCTAAAATTCGATTTTCGGGTTGTGCACTTTTATGCTAAATCTTAGAAAAATCATAACTTCCTCATATGTAGTCATATTTGGACGTTCTTTTTATGCACACTCTCGGTTTAACGTATACTATGACTTTCGTTTAGATCACTAAGGGTAAAAAGTATTTTATCGCAAACTCACTTTTTACGTCACACAACGTCGTGTTGGTTTTATCGCGAAACTTCGGTAGGTCATAACTTCTTCGTTATAACTCGGATTTCAGCGTTCTTTATATGTACGAGACCCTTGAGACATAGACTAACTTGGTTAAGATTATTTATTCTAAATAATCTTCTATTACAAAGTCATTTTTGACGCTTATTGTCTCTAAATTGACTAGCCCGAATCTGCGGGCGTTACCATTGCAATCAGACAAATATACTATAAGCAGACGCTGTTGAACTTGAGATGTTGGTATTGATGATTTGAAGATGTTGACGCTGATAAATCAACAGGTTATGTGTTTGACTCAGCAGATCATAAGGTGTGACCTTACATAGAGATTAATTTATTATGTGAATAATAAATTAAATAAATGGTTTATTAATGTGTTATGAAAACAATATATTAATTAGAAATCATATTATTTAATTAATAATTAATCAGAAATTAATTGGAATTAATTTTGGGACTAATTGGATTAATTAAAAGTATAGGGAATGTTTGGTTATATATTGATAGTAGAGGAAGGAATGCTCTAGAATCTCATGGAATGAGGTAGATGTAAATCATCTAGGATAAGGTCTATATGATTTTCTCCAAGGCCCCTTGGATAACGGGAGTGGGTTGCTTGGTGACCAAGCAAGGGAATCTAGGGATTATTCCTTGAACCCTAGCTTTGACACTAAGTATCTTCAACTATATAAGGAACCCCTAGCCCCTTGATTTTGTCTACTCCTTCCCTCTACAAAGTTTGGACGAAAATTGCTTCTCCCATCTCCTCTCTCTTAAGTTAACTACTTGCTAGCTTGGGTGTGATTCCATTAGAGGCACGCCATTTATGGTGCTAGCTTCCAAGAGATTTTTCAAAGGGAATTTCTAGTTGTTTGCTATAACAACTAAAAGGTATGTAATCCTAAAACTCTCTCCTATAATTTTCGAAAATATCCTAGGGTTTCTAGGGTTCTTTTTTATGTTTTTAGTTATAGGTTCAATAGAGAAAGCGTAGAACCTATTTGGGTTGCATGCAAACTTAATGGATTTATTTTTGTTTGTTTACCTAAATCCCATCAATAACAATTATGGATATTTTGGGAATCACTTTCCTTTCTGAGCTCCGGCCGACTTTACGCATTGCATTCTAGGTATTATTCTTTTTCTAAAAAAAATTAATAATTTCTCAGATCCTTAGTTTGAATCTGGATTCACAAGAGTGATCATCCAGTTCTCTGAAACTAGAGCTTTGATTCAAACGGGTGACGTCCCGATTTTCAACCAAAAAATTTCATTTTTATTTATTCAAATATATCAGAGTATAATTACATTAAGTGGAAATATGTTGCGAATACGCATGTGTACAGTCGAACTTTGCCCTTCTCATGAATCAATGAGGTACTTGAAAAACATTTATAATCAATTGGGTAACCACGAAACTTAGTGAGTTCCCCAAAATACCATATACCTCAATACATATAAATGCATTAAAAAAAATGGCATACAACCTTTCACTGATCCACCAACTGGCTCACGACCTTTCGCCGATCCACCAATAATATGTGTATCTAGACTTAAGGTCATCTTGCCATTTCGTCGTCAACACTCAGGTCTATAGACTCTCGACCTGTCTCCGTTCCGTCATCAACCCCTACTCAATCTATAATGTATAATTTAACATGATAACAGTTGCGAGCATAGAGACTACACTTTTTGCTCTATTCACACATGTACCCTTAAAGACCAACATTAGGCATATAGAGACTATCCTACTAGCTCTTATATCCTAACATACATGAATATATATATATATATATATATATATATATATATATATATATATATATATATAGTATAATTAGATAACTCATCTGAATAGTTACTTAGACGATTAACAACTATCTCTATGATGGTTAAAGTAGCAGGTAATGCTTCTATCAAGTATTAACCTATAATACTACAACTTATTAATATATATGGCAATCTAGAGGAAAATAGATCATTAACTAATTCCAAATATACTTTCATGGCTATCAAATAAGGATTAGTCAGGCAGGACTGTTGGGAGGCATGATCATTTCGGCTTATAGCCTTTTTTGAAATCCAACAACCAAGCCAACGTGACTATTCTAGACAAATCTCATGTAAGTAGACCAATCAAAATATTTAAATGGAATTAATGACTAATCTGGTACTTATAGGCTCTTAATATCAACTATAAACATAACTATAAGTTACCCTAAAATCCTAGTAAATGTAACTTAACTTACAAAGTTTCTAGCGAAAACCGGGATTTCTGATGGAAGGACTTCGATACTGACCACTTCTACTTATTCGGGCTCTCAAATGCCTCAGAGTCTCACTACAGTGGAATTCCTCCAAAAAGCTTTACAGGCTAAGAACTAGAGAGAGATGTATGGAAATGGGTGTAGGAAGTGAGAATGGGAAAATAGTTATTTATAGGTTAGTTTTTTGAGGAAGCATGTCGCGCCCTAGGGTGATGACTCTCCTCTACCTTGCTTCCACGTGTTGAAAGCCCGGTAGTCCACGCCCCTAACTCTAGAAGTTCGTGTCGCACCTATCTGCGTGATGCTTTTCGAAAAAAGTTCAGAAAATAGTACCTTTATTACACAAGCTTCGTTTTCGACATTTTTTTTATATCAATAGCTATCAACGAGATCTACAACTTTTAATTAGACTCTGTCAGCAAATTTTAACTTTATTTTTAAAGTTATATTTTTAACAAACATAGATTGTTAAAGTTCGTATAAAAATCATGACTTGTCCATACGAATTCCGTTCTTGAATGTCTTTATATCAACGGAATTGTATCTACGAGATCTTCAACTCTCTTTTAGATTGTTTCGACTAGCAATCGACTAATTTCCATTTCGATTTCAATGTCGTGCAATACTGTACCGAAACTTCAAAAAATCATAACTTCCTCTTACAAAATCAGATTTTGACGTTTTCTATATACACGCTCTCGCTTTTTAGAATTAGTATGACTTTCGTTTAGATCACTAAGGCTAATAAGCCTCCAATCTCCGATTCATATTTTACGATGCACCTTTGCGGCATATAGGTGGACGCAAGACTTCAAATAATCATATCTTCTCCATACGAAATCAAATTCAAGCATTCTATATATCTACAGAAATCGTATTGGCATTTCCTACATGCTTATGATGATTACTTTGGCTAAAAAATAATATTTTTTTTTACTAAAATTGGGTGTTACACAACCACACGATCATGACCACTATTTTAACGGCATCGTATCAGCCACATGATGTAATGATCTCCATGATATTATTCATAAAGTTGTGTTACAACGTATTTTTAACACCATTTTATTAAATAAAATTGTGATGGTTCTGATCATTTTTGTTATTTTGTTGCAAGTTACAACTAGTATCATAATATTGAATAAATCTTTAAAAGTACAACCAAGTTCTGCTGAAACCTTCATCAACTTCTGCATCTCATGTTTGAAGTGGAGCCTTGATTGAATTCGCAACGTCGATCACAAACCGATACCTAACATCAGATTTTAAGAGACGATCCATGGCTGTGTTCACATAATCTATCGAGATAACTTCTATATCCGATGTTATTCCATGCATCGCACAGAAAACAAGCATTTCTTGAGTCTCTCTTAGTCCTCCGATGCTACTACCACCAATAATCTTCCTCCCTATCAAATTTTAACCCATTACCCTTGAACTCAAACATCTAAACAACCATTTTAACGAGTAATTACCTAAGATCAAAGGAAATGCTGGCAACTCATGTGGTTTCTCCGGCACACCAACAAGAACAAGCTTCCCAGCCGTTTTGAGGATATCAATAAACGGTGCAATTGGATGAGGTGCAGAAACAGTATCTAGGATACCATCAAGTGTTCCAGTAGCAGCCTACAACGCATAATCAACAAATCAAAAGTTAAGCAAATAATATCGAAAATATAAAAGAAAGGTGGTCATTTGTCATTCACCTGCATTTGTTCCACGTCTTTGCTAACAATGAAATGGTCAGCTTTAAGTCTTTCAAGTGCTTCCTCCTTCTTCTCTGGGGTCGTACTGAAAACTGTAACTTCAGCACCAAAAGCCTTAGCGAACTTCACTGCAACATGACCGAGTCCACCAAGACCAACTATCCCGATCTTCATACCAGGCTTGTCAAGTCCGTAGTGTCTGAGGGGGCTGTAAGTTGTGATCCCAGCACATAGCAATGGAGCACCGGAATCAAGTGGCAAATTGTCTGGCCAATGCAGCACAAAATGCTCATCGGAAACCATGTGGTCAGAGTAGCCACCATATGTGAGTGTGCCATCGAAGTTAGTAGAAGCATAGGTCATGATCATCTTGGGGCAGTGTTGTTCAAGATTGTTAGAACAGTTTTGACATGATCTGCATGATCCCACCAAGCATCCAACGCCAACTGTTTCACCAACTTTGAATTTCTCTACTTTGCTTCCTACTTCGGTGACGACACCCACAATCTCATGCCTTCATTTTTGTGTCAAAATCAGTGTGTGTCAGTATTTGTCATAGATAAAGCGAACAATCGATTCAAGTAGTACGAACAGACCACAGATAATATCGATTCAAGTTGTACGTACCCTGGAACTAGTGGATAAGTAGACGCGAGCCATTCGTTCTTAGCATAATGAAGATCCGAATGGCAGATTCCACAATACAAAACTTTGAATCTAACGTCGTTATCCCCTGTAGCTCTGTTACAAATTCATTAATCATGATCAACAGAAAAACTGAGAATGATATATGCAAATAAATAGTCAAAGGATCAACCATCATTTTAAGTTGATACAAGATAAGACTAATATTATAACTTTATAAGTATACTTGTTTTCTCAATCCTCAAATTAAAATCGCAACACGAGTAGCAGGTCTGTGAGATGTGTACCTTCTGGAGAAGGTGAGGGGTGAGAAGGTTCCAGAAGTGTCTTTCGCAGCGTATCCGTAGGCCTTGATGGGATGCTCTGTCTCTAGTGATTTCTCCATTTTGATGCTTAGATAGATGCTGCGTATGGAATGGAGGGAAGAGAGTCTTTATATGAGAAACTTATAGCTGATGATTAACACTGGCCTTTGGTATGAGCTAACCTATAGCTGGTTGCTCGTCAAAATGGTCATGCCGCTTTGCGTATTTTGTGGAAAATGAAAGAGAGGACGTCCCCGATTTCTAGCTAGTAGTAATAATGATCGATAACTTCGAAATCATTTAGCCATTAAAGGATAAAACCACCAAACGTTGCATGGCCCCTAATGATATGTTGTTTATCTCGTTCAATGTATTTTACATTTTATTTTATCATAACAAATTAGAACTCCAAACTGGCGACTGTCTATGCGTCCCAGGGACGGATTGAGACAAGTGGTAAAGGGGTGAGAGAGTTTACACTATTAAATTTAATCCCTATCCTATAATGTTATTGAAGATAAAGTTATATATATATATATATATATATATATATATATATATATATATATATATATATATATATATATATATATATATATCAAATAAGAAGAAAATTTTTGGTTGGAAGGTAAGAAGTTTTTTTTCAACATATTTTTTTAGAGAACATACAAAATGAATCATTAAATGATTCAAAGGTAAGATGATTCACAAAAAAACATCTTCATGATTTATTTTTAAGTAAATTAAGAAAAAATTCACTTTTATTATAATTTTACTGAATAACAACGAAATCATTGTGTAAATGAATCATTGGTGTGTTTTTTTTGAGATTTTTTTTGGTGAATCATATTATTTTTTATTCATCTAGTGATTCATTTCTTTTGTTCGTCAGAAAAGTATGTAGAAAAAAAACTTCTTACCTTCCTACCAAAAAAAATTTCTTACCGGATCTATATCCTATATATATATATATATATATATATATATATATATATATATATATATATATATATATATATATATATATATATATAAAAGTTCAATAGAAAACCATAATTATGGGTTTTTTAAGGAACCAAATCTTTTTATCAATTTCTAGAGCTTATTTTTTATCGAAAAAAAATCTAAAAAAATCTAAATTCATATATTAACATTGTGAATGTGAAAAATATTTTTCGGATTCACCGTGTGAATCCGGATTCATATTGTGAATTTTCGAAGATTCACATTGTGAATTTGACGTAAAAAAATTGAATTTTATATCATTGGAAAAAGGATAAAAAGTTATGAATTTTTTTATTTTTATTTTTTTTTATAAAATATAAGTTCAAAAAGTTGAAAAAAAAATTGGTTACTTGGTTAATTATGGTTCTGTACTGAACCTCACCATATATATATATATATATATATATATATATATATATATATATATATATATATATATATATATATATATATATATATATATATATATATATATATATATATATATATATATATATATATATATATATATATGTTATGAAGAGAGATAAAAAGGAGGTAGCTTGTTACATTGTTGACAAAATAGGCTCATTATAGATTTATGACATAAATGATAATTAAAGTTTCATTATAGGTTTGTTTATAAGTTTATTTATATTTATGTTTTATTTTTTTTGTTTTATATTTAGTTTAATTTTAACATAGTTATATATAAGCTTTGGATCCATTGATAAACCAAAATTAAATGTAAAAATAATCAAATGCATGTTTTTTAAGAACAAAAAAGATTTTGGAATATTAGATAATACAAAAGTAAAATAATTCATAAAAAAATCTTCCATAAAAATAGTTTGTAAGATTTTTTTTTTTTTTTGGGATTGTTTATTCACTAAATAAACGAATGATCAAGAGGCTTTCCGGTCGGCTTTTCTAACAAATATTAGTTTTATAACATCAAATGTAATTCGCCAAAAAGCAAATAGTTTATTTCTCATAATTCTCGTGTAATTTTTGTTTATCACACGTTCACATATATAAATGTGAGATTTGTTGAGAACTTATAGTTTCCCGATAACTAAAAGTTGAGCGTTAGATCAAAACTAATTCATTAAGGACATGATCGTAATTTTGTCAATATCATTTAATGTTTAATTTTTTTTTATTGTAAATATAATAGAAATGTCTAACAAATTATATAATAAATCAAATTTTCTAATTTTTTTAAAATAGTATTTTAATTTTCAATTATTTTAAAAGTGCAGATTTTTTAATTTTTTATAGAAAACGTGAATTTTTTTAAAAAAAATTGAAAAAAAATATATTTTTTAAAACTATAGTTTTTTTAAAAGCAATTAAAAATCAATAAAATTGTTTTAAAAAAAATACTATACTTTTTTTAACCAAAAAAATCAACATTTTAGGTACATTTATACATATTTTTACAAATGCATATTTCATATACATTTGTAAGGAAATTATAAGAAAACTTATTTTATTTACTAATCTATAAAAACAATACAATAAGTATTTTATTTGATACAAAATAAAATATAAAAAAACAAAAAAAAATGTTACAAAATTTCAAAGTGTTTTAATGTCTTCGTGTCAATATTTCCATATTTTCTTCAATTTCTCATTTTCCACATCTTCAATATTTACCACAATTTCTTCTAAATCTACAACAAATTTAAAAAGAAATTGATTGATGCAAAAACACTCAGAAAAATACATATGTGATTTACATGTGAATCATATGTAATTCATATGTGAATTAAATGTGAATCACATGTAATTCATATGTAATTTATATGTGAATCAAATGTAATTCATATGTAAATTACAATTCATATGTGAATTACATGTGAATCACATATTACATGTGATGCACATGTGATTCACATGCAATTCATATGTAATTTACATGTGAATCACATGTAATTCATATGTAAATTACATGTGATTTACATGTGAATCACATGTAATTCATATGTAAATTACATATGAATCATATGTAATTTATATGTGAATCACATGTAATTCACATATAAATTACATGTGATTTACATGTGAATCAAATGTGATTCATATGTGAATTACATGTGAATCGCATGTAATTCATATGTGATTTACATGTAAAACACATGTAACTACAACGTTGAACTTTTTATAAATTTAGCTAATTAAAAA
This sequence comes from Lactuca sativa, assembly GCF_002870075.4. NCBI lineage: Eukaryota > Viridiplantae > Streptophyta > Magnoliopsida > Asterales > Asteraceae > Lactuca > Lactuca sativa. Next base: position 86,851,522 of record NC_056625.2, on the reverse strand, counting down.
AGAAGCAACCATAGTTGTACAGATTAAAGTGTTGAACTCATTATACAATGTTTTCTTCCAATCTCTCTCATATGGCTTAACATGAAGACGGTCTTGTTATTTTGTGGCCAAGATGAGGAGAAATTTGTAAAAAGTTAGGGACTTAATGGGAATTGGGAAAGACTCGTTCGCCTCAAAGTTCATATTAAGTTATTCTATGCATTAAGTCAAACCAACCTGCAAAAACTCGACGATTACAGATTCCAGTTCGAACATATATCTATTCATCATTTGTGTCAACAATGTTAGAAAGATCATGATTAGAAACTTCAAGAATAGGTACAACAGTACCACATCCAACTAACTTGCAACCCTTTCCATCTACCCTGAAAAGAAAAAGAGAACATGGTGATTAGAGGCGAATTTTTGTTGCACAATCTAATATCGAATAAACAAATAAACAAACATGCATTGCTTTCTTCTAAAATGCTCTTCAGTCTTAGGCATAAATAAAAACATAGTAAGAAAAAAAATTCACCAAATTTACCAATCACCTGATCTGTGATAGAGCACCCACAAGTTGTGCAACTAGGTCTAGAAGGAGCCCCCTCAAATCAGCCAATGAAGGATATTGAACGCAACTTACAACCCTGTAATGAGCATATTTATCAAATAAACTCAACACCACATGACATAATTCCAATTATGCCACTTGAAATCAATGAGCACATCAACTAGATATCTTCAAGTTTCTGAAGATAACTTGCCCTTACCTGTCAGCATTGATCAACCAGTTAAATAGAAAATGCTCAAGCCCACTCCATAGTTTTTCCGCAACCATCATCAACCAAAGCAGATTTATATATCCTAGAGCCCGTGTTTGAAGACTATTGATGAATCAAGATTCGTGGATTGCTTCATATATTCCTCGTTGCAGATCTTTTTATTTGCTAGATGCTTGTTTTGGAAGTTAAAGCATTGTCATCCATTCCATACTTTGAGGGGGAGATTGTAGGGTTTCAAAGCACTCCATGGATGATGGCAATGGGCCCCTTTGATGAATTCTAGGTTAAAAGCCCAAGACTTGTCTTTTCCCTATAAATAGTCATGTATTATTCATAATTAGGGTTAAGAGAGGGAGGCAAAATGTAGCAGCCACGTGAGGTTTCTTATGTAGTGTTAGATTCTTTAGTCTATGCTTTAAGTGTAATTTATTCCTCATATTTCAATAAATCGAGTGATCATTCGACATAATCTTCATTATTTGTGTTTGTTCTTATTTTCCGCATCTTGTTCATCAAATCACAATTAAGGTTTTAATCCCAACAAGTGGTATCAGAGCGGGTCTTTGAAGATCTGTTGATTTTTGAAGTATCGGTTCTTGATTTGATGATTTTCTGCACAAGTTATTGAAGATTTTGGTGTTTTGGCGGTATGGAATCAAGATGTTTGTTCAGGTTAATGTTCTTCTACTGTTCATCTGGGTATTATTTCAATCCAAATCATATTTTGTTCGAATTCTCTATTGGATTTGATTTTTTTTGAATCAGTCAACTGCCTCGTGAATCAATTTCTTTTCATATGGGCCATAGTTTTCGCTTACTGTTCATGGTATTATTAAAGCCCTTCTTATTTGTTTCAATTTCTAAACCAAAATTTCGAGACTGACATATCCTTGTGTCCGTTGTTTACTCTATCGTCGATATCAATTCCCATCGAAATCTCGTTTGTAATCACAAATTGATATAATTTGATTTTCCCGGAATTGAGTGAATGTTGTATCGATGTTGATTATCAATTTCTTTCTATCTTTTTCATTGATTGTATTTTCAGAGAATCGATTTTTCTTGATTAATCATATATGTGAATCGTGTTTCTCCTTCATGTTGTATTCTTGATTCACGATTATCCATTCGATTTCAAGATTTTGATTCTAGTTTTAATCCAAGAATGAGTTCATATTCTTCATCTTATCAAGTCGATTTCTCCCGTATCAATTTTTTTTAATTGACTTGAAATCAAGTTATCTTGGATTGAGGAGCTGAAAGAAGAAATAGAAGAACATTTGGTGGGTGTTTGTACTGATTTTAGATTGAATGTGATATTTCATCTGGGAATCGACCTGCTTGATCTAGAAATCGTGTTGAGAAACTTGATTCTACTACTTGGCGTTAACTGTTGCCAGTGGTCAATGCAAGAAGTCGAGTTCGGCTAAATGGGTCTTGCAATTTTGTGCTTCACGTTTTTCAAGTTCACTGCGTTATGAGTCTTGGAATCGTGGCTTAAGTCAAAATCGGATGTGAGATGCGAACTATGAAAATGGAAATTGGGGCTCAATCGGAATGATTCGGGGACTCAATTGGGATGAACGACGGTCAAATCAAAAAGTCAAAATCGCTATGAAAGTCTAACCTGCGAACGTTCGCCTGTGATAGGATTCGTTGACATGGATTCTCTTTAGGGTATAATCGATGGACTTGGAACGAAAGAGGGGAGGACCGAAAGCGAACCTGTGATTCATTTTTGCTAAGGTTTCACTTTTATTCGCATCATGATGCTCGGACCGAACATGATATTGGTTTTGTATCAATGAACTTGGATTCGATTGCTTGTGCTCAACACGAACATGGAACAAACTTGGGTTTGTTTGTTAGCCAGGAACGAAGGGGTTGGTAATTTCAAAGATTTGGATTTCAATCGCGAGTTACTGTCCGTTCCAGTCGCATTCATCGGCATCTAAATGGGAAAGAAGACTTAATGTTTCATTTTTTTATCCCTTCAACTTCAAATATTTGACAATTCTGGTCCATGAATTTTTTGTGACTTGGAAATATTGGTCCATTTCTAGATTTTGTTACAAATAAAAGGGTATATTGATGCAGAATTTCCATTTCAGTCCCCTGACTTTCAGCAAATGACAGTTTCTGCCCTATATTCAGAAAAGTTTACAAATTTGAGGGCTGGTGAACAGTTTTGAATTCTTTAACGCACATATTTTTTTGTGAACAGAAAATTATGGATTCCATCAAGTCTTGGCGGTTCGGAAAGTCGTTTTTCGTGATAACGTCAAATTTTCACGACTTTTTCGGATTTTATACTTCATCGTTAATATCATTTTGTCACGGGGGAGCTTAGTAAATTTTTATCCATTCAAGATCATTCTCATGACCATTTGAAGGCTTTATAATCATGTTCTTGATTATAAATCGGGGGAGAATTTGGTATGGCCATTCGAAATTAGATTTGTGACTTTTCAAAGTTGAAGATTTTTTATAAAGCTTGTGGTAGAATTATGAAGGTAGCTTTTACAGCAGAAGTTCTTCATCGAGCTCTGCTAAAGCTTTTACAGAGAAGTATCCTTTACATCGGAAGTTTTTCATCGAGCTCTGCTAAGGACTTGTTACATCTCCGACTTCTTGTATTTTCTCGATCAAGTGGCGTTACGAATCTTAAAGTTTGGGTTGTTACATGATATTTTTTTGATGGCTTATATCATTAGCTTATTTGAAGATCGTTGTGACTTAGAGGGGGAGCTCTTCAAAGACAAGAAGTGATTCAGTTTCTTTGTTCTGAAATGGGTTTTTATGGCGGGTTTGGTTTTCATGAAGATTCTTTGGGATTACATTCGAAAATGAAGTTTAAAGACACTACTTCAATGCTTGATTTATATATCCTAGAGCCCGTGTTTGAAGACTATTGAAGAATCAAGATTCGTGGATTGCTTCATATATTCCTCGTTGCAGATCTTTTTATTTGCTAGATGCTTGTTTTGGAAGTTAAAGCATTGTCATCCATTCCATACTTTGAGGGGGAGATTGTAGGGTTTCAAAGCACTCCATGGATGATGGCAATGGGCCCCTTTGATGAATTCTAGGTTAAAAGCCCAAGACTTGTCTTTTCCCTATAAATAGTCATGTATTATTCATAATTAGGGTTAAGAGAGGGAGGCAAAATGTAGCCGCCACGTGAGGTTTCTTATGTAGTGTTAGATTTTTAGTCTATGCTTTAAGTGTAATTTATTCCTCATATTTCAATAAATCGAGTGATCATTCGACATAATCTTCATTATTTGTGTTTGTTCTTATTTTCCGCATCTTGTTCATCAAATCACAATTAAGGTTTTAATCCCAACAAGTGGTATCAGAGCGGTTCTTTGAAGATCTGTTGATTTTTGAAGTATCGGTTCTTGATTTGATGATTTTCTGCACAAGTTATTGAAGATTTTGGTGTTTTGGCTTCGATTTTTCTTTGGCTGGTTCACTTTGAACTGAGGAAGTTTCACTTTGAACTGAGGAACTAGAGGGAATGTCTTCTTTTGCCGAACTTCCATTTTCTTGAGGAATGTCTTTCGTACCACTGGTACTTGGCACATCAAAATTATCAGGCTTGTTCAAGGGTTCTGGCACGTATCTACCTTTACTTTTCCATGAGGTCCTTTCAGATAAGCCTACCGTTTCATCAGCATTATCGATTGGAGCAGACCAGAAGAACTCATCGCAGCCATCAGCATTGTCTTCGTTTACAATTGTTGTGAGTTCAGCAGTCTGATGTTCGGTTACTCCAGTGACCTTGTATACTTGATTTGGAGTGGTTCTAACCTTTTGATATACAACGGCTTTCTCTGCTAAGCTCGGGGACTTTTGTTGGGACAATCGAGCGAACTCCACTGAATTTTTTGAAATTAGATTCTTGTGGTTTTCAGGTTCGCTTTTCACAAATTCTGAGCAGTCAACCGTGTCCTCTACAGAAATTTCACTCATATTGTCATCCTCATTAAGCTCAGATGCATTTTCAACATCAATTTTGTTTTCTGAGCTCAAGTTGGAGTTTAAAGAGTCAAATTTTTGTATGGTTTCGGTTCTCAGTTTAAGTCTATCATTTTCATCCAAAAGGTTTTTAAGCATGTCCTTATGGTCCTTGGATTTAATGAAAGATTCTATTTTGTCCAGTCCATACATATAGGTCGGATTAACGTCCTCAGATGATATCACACTCTCACAATTATATGCTTCGACATCAATTTCATCCTCCTTAAACTCAAGGAAGGGCAAAATCATGCGATGAATCTTTTGTCCTATTTCACAATCCAAATGAAGCTGAGTAATATTAGTGTAAAGACGTTTGGCAATCAAACAAAAAACATTTCGCTGTTTTAAAAGCTTTAAATTGTCTCTTTGTAAATAAATGTTTTCATCTTTTATTTTGACTAATTCCGACTCCTTCAATTCGATCCACATGCGCCGTTCCTCACTCTTCGAAGACACCCTGCTTAATTGATCAGTTAGGTTAGAATTGGTGACTCGAGTTTGAGTTAAACTACTATCTAGATGAGAGATTCGTGAATTAACACTTTTTAGTTCTTTTTCATATGAGCATTGTGGAACTTTAAACGAGACAAAAACCGATTGTACCTTCTTGATTAGTTCATCGAGCTCGTTGAACTGCACGCTGAGCGGTTTGGCTGTAAAGCACATATCCTGCTGCTCCTTCGGTTCATTGCTCCCACTATCAGTATTGTATCCCCTCATCTGAGATACATCAGACACCATCAAGCACCTTCCTCCACTGCTTTCCTCTTTTGCCACACAAGCCTTTCCATGAGAGGGCTTCCTCACTTCATCGTCTTCAGAGTCGGTTGACCAAACCTCCACGCCACCGAACTCGTCATCAGCAACCGAACCCTGCACAATTAGAGCATTCATAGAAGGGTTAGCGGTATATTTCTTCTTCCTGATCTCATCAAGCTTTTTCTGCAGCAAAGCTTCTTCATCCTTATCCTCATCCTTTTCAGCCATCTTTTTGAGGACACAATCCTTTGCATAGTGGTTTTTCCCTCCACAGTAGTAACAGCTTACACCAGAATCACCCTCTGCCTTCGGTTCCTTCTTAGACTCTTCAACCTTCGGTTCATCATTAACTTTTTCTGAACTATAACATCCCTGCCAGTTTCGGTTTTTGTTGATGGGGAATCTCTTCTTAATGAACCTCTTGGGGTTAGACACCATCATAGCATAATCCTCAGACGTGAGGTCATACTCCTCCAAGTTGAGGTCTTCGTCCTCCATCACAACTTTACTTTTTGACAAGAGGGCCAGCGAACCTAGGCTTGAGACCACATTCTTTTCCTGCAACACAATCTTCTCCTGAGATTTGAGAATGCCCACCAGTTTCGCCAAGGAATATGATTTAAACTGCTCGTGGGCTTTCACAGTGGACACAACTGCTCTCCACTCTGATCTGAGACCATTCAAGAACGTAACCTTCTGTTCAATAAGCTTCCTTTCAATGTCATGTTTGATCATCTTGCTGAGAAGATGATTGAAGCGGTTGAACGTTTGGGTCACAGATTCATCGGCTCCTTGCCTGAATTCACCAAACTCAGACAAGAGTAAGGTTTGAATTGAGTGTTCAAGGTCTTCATCTGTAGAGTATAATTCACGTAGTCTGTCCCAAATCTCTTTTGCCGTCGTGCATGAACTCACCAGCCTAAAAGTGTCGGATTGAAGGGCGAATCTGATCAATCTTAACGCCTTGATATTGCACTGGAATTTATCCTTTTCATCTTGCGCAATATCTTTAACATCCTTCAGTAGATCATTATACTCCTTTTGAGTTCTAATAATCCTTGAAGTTGTAGAGTGAGAAAATGGTCCATTAACAATTGCTTCCCAGATGAGGTATCCATTATCCTCAGATCCTATAACATAGTCTTCAAAGTGATGCGCCCAGACTTCATAATCATGGGTGTATAGGATGAGAATCTTCGTGGTTGATCCAATGATGTTGGAAATATTGATGGGATTCGATTGCGACTCGTCCATTATGATTAAATAACCTGTTCAAAGATCAGACTTGTAATAAATCAAATTAGGATTACATTCGAAAATCAGAAACGTCAAAGGAATCAGAGATACATTCGAAAATGATACAGGAAGAATCTCTCTGAAAGAAAACAGTTCTGGCAATCCCAGAATGCTTATTTCTCACATCAAGACAAGAACCTAAAGTTTGAGAATAATCTTGTTGAAACTCAAGAGAGCCGCAACAACCGAAAGCAAAGGTTCGGTTCAGAAAAGAATACCAACCGAAAGCAAAGGTTCGGTTCAGAGAACGACTCCAACCGAAAGCAAAGGTTCGGTTCAGAGAACGAAACCAACCGAAAGCAAAGGTTCGGTTCTGAAATCAAAAGAGATCAAAACTCTAAGGTCAGTCCTACCCATGATCAAAAGCAAAAGGGTCACCTAGAGTCTCCATCAAAGAAGTCATCTCAATCTAAGCTCTCTCCTTCTCACTTATCTAATTCTTCTAATTCTTCCAATTTATCTCCACCTAACTCTAAATTCCATTCTGTTTCTTCTCAAAAATCTCAATCATCAGCTGAACAAAAAGGTAAACAGAAGGTTTCAGAATCCAAACCAGAGTTTAAACCGAACGTACCTAATCCTAATAAAATCAAAGTTTTCACCATCAAAAGGAAAGATGAAACAACACTAATAAAACGAACATATCTGGTTGACATCTCTCTTACTATTCCTGTTCCTGTGAAAAGCTCACGTGGACCCAAGAAACTTTGGGTTCCTAAATCTGCTTAGCTTTTGCAGGTTATCAGTGACGAGCAGTTTGATGAAGAATGGTACATCGATAGTGGCTGCTCGCGTCACATGACAGGGAGGAAAGAAGAGCTGAGGGAATACAGGTCTCTTTTAAATGGTGGCAACGTCAAGTTTGGAAACAACTCCTTCGGCACCATAAAGGGATACGGAATGATTACTAATGGTGATTTCACAATAAGAAAGGTTGCATACGTAGAAGGACTACAACACAACCTCATCAGTGTATCTCAGCTTGTTGGAGGTACCGGTCTCAAAGTCTCATTCGACGATGAGGGTTCTGAAATTATTGAGAAGAAGACAAAGAAAGTTATTCTCAAATCGGAGCGTAAGGGTGAAATGTTTCCTCTAAACCTCAAACCTATCAAAGGAAACCCAGCTATATGCCTGTTATCAAAAGCACAATCTGACGAAAGCTGGTTGTGGCACCGAAGGCTCTCTCATCTCAACTTTAAAGACATCAACAAACTTGTCACTGGAGGTCACGTTCGAGGTCTTCCACTGCTCAAGTTTGACAGAGATCATTTGTGTGCTGCATGTGAAATGGGGAAGCAGAGTCGTCAAAGTCATCCATCTATAATAAACACTAAAGTTGTTGAACCACTAGAATTACTTCATATTCATTTGTGTGGTCCATCATCTATCGAAAGCATCGGTGGTAGCAAGTATATTCTTGTTATTGTTGATGACTTCTCACGGTTTACATGGGTGTTCTTTCTAAAGATTAAATCTGAAGCGACTCATAAGCTGAAAGTGTTCATCAAGCAGATTGAAGTACAGCTGAACAAGGTCGTTCGCAACATCAGGAGCGACAATGGTCTGGAATTCAAAAATAGAGAATTCGAAGAATTCCTGGCAGAAAAGGGAATAAGTCACAACTTCTCAGCTCCCTACACACCTCAACAGAACGGAATTGTCGAAAGACGAAACCGATCTTTGTGTGAAGTTGCCCGAACCATGCTAAGTTTCGCTTCCTTACCTCTTTACTTTTGGGCTGATGCTATTTCTGCTGCTTGTTTTACACAGAACAGGTCATATCTCAACAAACGATTCACGCTCACTCCTTATGAGATTCTCAACAATAGGAAGCCCAATGTGAAATTTTTCCATGTGTTCGGCTCACGGTGTTTCATCTTTAACTCTAAAGAACACCGCAACAAGTTCGATGTCAAAGCCGACGAGGGAATCTTTCTGGGTTACTCTCTCACTTCCAAAGCATACAGAGTATTAAATAAGCGTTCGAGGAAAATCGAAGAGACTTATTACGTGACTTTCGATGATAGCTATGTCAAAAAGCTACAGGCCAAAGTAGACACAGCTGGGGAAATCTTTCCTCAAACTGGCCAAGTCACAGTCTCGATCGCTAATCTATTCGAGAAGTTTATGGAGCTATTTGATGAACCAGAGAAAGCTACTCTCTCAGAAGCAGGTGCAGCAGACAACAAGATAGACCATATGAAGCAAATTGTCGAAGAAGCTGCCAGAAGAATGAATGAAGGAGGATCAAATTCTGACGAACCTCCATCAAACAATACTTCAGTCGAGGGGGAGGATCAACCATCATCAACTCAGCCGATCTCACATGTTGAGGGGGAGCCAAGGTCTCCAACTGCTCCCGAAAGCACTTCACCAACCGAAAGCTCTTCACCAACCGAAAGTGCTTCACCGTCCGAAGGTGCATCAACGCCTGAAAGCCCAGCACCACAAGAAACCTCTGAATCTCAAGTTTCTCAAAGCATTCCAGAAAGCTCATCTATCGAGGGGGAGCAAGCTGATATGTCATACGACTACGAAAGCCAGTCCGAGCCAGAAGAAATGATAAATGCTGAATTAGATCCTACCTTTGATCCTCATTACCCACCACTCACCAAATGGACAAGAGACCATCCTGTCTCTCAAGTGGTTGGTGATGTCTCTGAAAAGGTTCTGACCCGATCACAACTAAAGGCAAAACAGACATCCTTATTTTCCAAAGTTGAATTTTGCATGTTTAACTCATTTGTATCAAAAGTTGAACCGAAGACAGTTAACACTGCTCTCGATCACTCCGATTGGGTTCAAGCGATGCAAGATGAACTGAACGAGTTCAAGAGGAACAAAGTCTGGCGCCTCATTCCAACTCCTCCAGATGCCTCGGTTGTTGGTCTCAAATGGGTCTTTAGGAATAAAATGGACAAGGAAGGAAACGTTATAAGGAACAAAGCACGTCTGGTAGTAAAAGGATATTGTCAGGAGGAAGGGATTGATTATGAAGAGACTTTCGCTCCTGTAGCTAGGCTGGAATCTGTAAGAATATTTCTTGCTTATGCTGCCCACAAAAACTTTGAAGTTTTCCAAATGGACGTCAAATGTGCATTTCTTAATGGAGAACTCGAAGAAACAGTGTACGTGGAGCAACCTCCTGGTTTCGTGAACGAAAAGTATCCTAATCATTGCTACATTCTGGATAAAGTTGTGTATGGACTCAAACAAGCTCCGAGAGTCTGGTATGAAACGCTAACTAAATTCTTAAAGATGTCCAAATTCAAACAAGGTTCGGTTGACCCAACCTTCTTTCGCAAAAAGGAAGGTAACCACCTTATGATCGTTCAAATTTATGTCGATGATATCATCTTTGGCTCAACGAATCCTAGCCTAACAGTTGAATTCAGAAGGCTGATGGAGACTAAATTTGAAATGAGTTCAATGGGTCCTATTAACTTTTTCCTTGGTTTAAATATTAGACAGGAACCCGAAGGCATCTTTATCAATCAGGAAGCTTACACGAAGACTCTCTTAGCAAAATTTGGCATGATGGGAGATTCCAAAGTCAAAGTCCCAATGGCATTCGGCACCAAGCTAACTCCATCCCTGGACAAACCAGTTGTTGATATCACGCTCTATCGTCAAATGATAGGCTCACTGATGTATCTTACTGCTAGCAGGCCTGACATCATGTTTTCTGTGTGTTACTATGCTAGATTTCAGGCAAACCCACGCGAACCTCACATGCTTGCAGTGAAGAACATTCTACGATATCTCAAGCAAACCGCCTCCATGGGTCTATGGTATCCTTCCAACTCAGGCTTCTTCGTTCAAGCCTACTCAGATGCAGACCTTGGAGGATGTGGACTCGACAAAAAAAGCACCACTGGCGGCTGTCAATTCCTTGACGGGAAGTTGGTTAGCTGGCAATCAAAGAAACAAACGTGCGTGTCATTATCTACTGCCGAAGCTGAATACATAACAGCTGCATCCTGCACCTCTCAAGTGATTTGGATCCAGAGTCAACTTCGAGACTATGGACTCAATATGAAGAAGATCCCACTATATTGTGACTCTGAAAGTGCAATTAGGATCTGTCATAACCCAGTGCAACACTCTAAAACCAAACACATAGCACTGAGGTATCACTTCATCAAAGATCATGTGGAAGATGGAAACGTTGAAGTACACTTTGTTCGAACCACTGATCAACTGGCTGACGTCTTTACCAAAGCTCTTCCTGAAGCATCATTCAATAGAATTTTACAAGGGCTAGGTATGATGGAATCAGAGTCAGTACCTCAAACTACCTCTCAACCTCAAACGTAAGAAGCGAAATTGACCGAACATTCAGGTTCGGTTGAATCATCTGACTCGCTAATCCCTTCAAAGGTAGTTTTCTTGGTTGTAAATTTCTTGTACAAAGTTGTTTATCTTATTGTCAAACGTATTTTCTTATTGCAAGCCTAAAATACTTGGTTTTCTAAAAAAAAATTCAAAACCGAAACTTACCGAAGGTTCGGGTTCGGTTTTTCAAAAATTTTCAAAACCGAAACCAACCGAACGCTCGGGTTCGGTTTTTCAAAATTTTTCAAAACCGAAACCAACCGAAAGCTCGGGTTCGGTTTTTCAAAATTTTCCAAAACCGAAACCAACCGAACGCTCGGGTTCGGTTTTTCAAAATTTTTCTCAACCGAAACCAACCGAACGTTCGGGTTCGGTTACAAATTTTCCCAAAGTTTTTTTTTACTCTTTCTAAGTCTAATTTTTTTTCTCTTGCTTATTTTTTTCTTTTTTAATTTTTTTTTATATATCAAAAACTCCAAAAATATTTTCTTATTTTATTTGTGTGTTCGTTCGCTTATGGGGATATAATTGTTGGATTACTTAAGTGTCCCTAGAAGCATGTTGCTGTATGTGTCCCAAGCCTCATAAGATTCTGAATAATATCCTTAATGACTTGGTATAAACAAACCTTGTCTTCCAAATTAGGCTATAACATTTATTCTAATCGTGAGCTACCTCACTCTCTTCTCACATGAGATAAGAGTTTTCTGTTTGGTCCTTATTTTCGCAGCAGAGGTACTTTAATTCCTTACACCATCTCCATTACATTCGTTTCATCAACGTAACCCTTGAGACTCTCAGAAATTACCACTGAGGTTTATGGTTACACAATAACTGTGTTTATGATCTTAGTTTCGTGCCACTACGAGCTGAGTGAAACCCAAAATTCAAAACCAAATCTGAATTGATGGTGAACAATTAATTTGCTCAAGTTTTCACCAAAGAATTGACGGATGTATCTTGATGAAATCTCAAATTTTATTTTGTGTGATTCCTATGAAATTGTTAAACCCCATAACATTTCTTCCCTTGGGATCCAGTTTTATATTTTTTTGTGTGTTGAGATTTCATATTTTCCAAGCCACTTTACAATTAATTCCTACCTACTTGTTCAACAGACTACACCGGTCTCACAAGTACTTTGTTCACTTTCTTTCTTATTTCAAGATTAGAATTGTTGCATCAAAGCGAAAGCCACCCTTAAGTAGCCTAATTAAAAGAAGCCTTTCAACATTTTTTAATAAGTGTTTGATCGTCATTCAATGGGAAACCACATCAACACTTTAAGGTCTCTCTTGACCTTGAAGGAAGAGATTCGTGCCCAGGATCATTTGTTTCGTGTCATTATTGACATCACATTTATTCCTAAAAAGAGTTGCTTTATTTCTTTTCTTTTTACACTCTTAGCACGAAAATCTTTGATTTTCCAAAATTTTGGTACTAATAATTACAGGCTGTTTTATTGCATTGGTGGTTAATTATTAAGACGTGGTCAAAAATCATCCACGTGGGAGTATCCTTCAAAAAGATGCCGTTACAAGGATAAGATGAAAGGGTTGCTGACTCAGGCGGGAGATAAATGGATTGAATTTCAAACGGCGGTAAAAAGGGACACATGCGAATTTGAAACGCCCATTCCATAACTGACGTCGTGGATGCGTGGGAGAATCTTAAGCGGTTCCTCTCTGGCACTAAACAGGCGCGTGTGGATTTGAAACGGTTTCTTCTGAAACGGCGCTTGTTGGGCGGCGTGTTCCAAGGAATCTGACACTCTCTCTCATGCGTGATCATCGCATACCTTAACTATCACGCATCTGTCACTCCGGGAAAACCTTTTCATATTTCCATAGAAGATTTGAACAGATTTTTCTCTCTCCTTACACCCACTATAAAAAGCAGTCTCCTCTCCCATTTACCTCTTTACTGCATCCAAATTCCCAAGAGAGCAAAAATTCCCTAAAACCTTTACTGTTCATCTTCTTCTTCCTAACTTCAACAATGGCAGAATCATCCTCCGTCCATCCCACCTCACACATCCTTCCCATTCGCCCTCAACAGTGTTTGGTGATTGACCTAACCCCTCAGGCGTACGATTCCTACATGTTTCCGATCATCGCATGCCTGAAGTACTCACCAATCGCTCCTGCACTTTCTAGGGTTGAGTATGTGCCCATGGAGCTCCTATCGCAGGTGTATGCGACTGCACATTACGATAAAGCAGTCGATAGGATTTTCTTTGAGGTTTCTGATCACAAGACCTCCATTTCAAGGCAACGATTTGGCGCATTGCTAGGGTTTGCTGCTGACCCTTCAAGAATTAATCCGGAGACGATTCCGATTGGGCATCTCTATAATATGTTTTATAATATGGGGTACACGGAGGCGCTCACCTCCATCACAAAATTTAAAAAATCATGCTTGGCGCCACAGTGGAACGGCATGTTCACGGTCCTCTTCAAGGGCTTATCTAAACGGAGCTCAGGATCTAACGGCTCCAGTCGACTCTTCTTGTCGATTATGTATGGCGTCTACAACGGTGTCAATCTTGACTATGGGTTGGTTCTCTGGCAACAACTCATCCAGAGCCTCTCTTCTTCTTCACGACATTTTGAGGTGTCGTATGCACGGTTCTGGACTCTCATCACCAAGTGGGCGATGGATAAGTTTGATGTCCCCACTGCTGCCAGTGCATCGATGTCTTCGATCAGTACTTTTCATACCACGAAGATTATCGTCTCAGATGCATCCAAGTTCTCTTTCATTGGCTCAATTCCGGAGTCCATGTACGGCGATGTTCCATCCGACAGCAGGATCATCAGGACTATTAAGGAGTTCAAGGCGTCTGGACCGAGGGAACTCACACAGGAAATGCTAAAGTCCATCCATGATGCTGATAAGCCAGTTCATAGAGGCAAAAAGGCTGATAAAGGGAAGCAAGTGACCAAAGGGGCTAAAGGTCCTTCTCCCAGGAAGAGGAAACCAACCAAAGCTGCACAGTCCCCGCAGCCGAAGAGGCGAAAGACTCAACCGAAGCGAAAGCTTATAATCGCTTCCTCTTCGAGTGAATCAGAAGGTGAGAGTTCGGATTCGCATGGCTCTCAAAGAGGCGAAACCCCTCCAAGAGGCAACACCCCACCCCGATCACCTACCCCAGACATGGAAATCCATGTCTCACCAATTCCCTCTCCCACTCAAACAATCCCTACTTCCATTCCCACCATAAACCCCTCTACCACTATTCTTCAAACATCTTTCCCTATACCACCACCCATTTTCACTGATACCACAACAACAACATCTGCAAAGGTTACAACCAACGTATCTGATACGGGGGTTCATACCGATGCAACCGAAACACCACCTGTAACCGAACCGCCTCATACAACCGAAACTACCCATACTCAACCACCACCCGAAACTACCCCCCACCAACACTCAACCTGAACCTACACATACCACAACACCCCCAGCTTCACCACCCCCAACATCTCCAGATCATGCCTCTGATGGAGATAACCCTTTTCTTGGAGGGGAAAATATGACCTTCGATTCGGTCTACTTTAGTCCGTTTCAGGTCCAAAGCGACGATGATGAGGAAGCTCCAGTAACAAAGAAGCATATTAAGGAGCTGCATGAGAAGGTTGACCTGCTTATTGCTTCATCCTCTAACACTCAATCCTCTCTTTCTGAAGCCTCTCTTCAGAAGATTGTTAATGCCTTCTCCAGGGCTCAGCATGATTCCGTCGCTTCAGCCACTACAGCAATTGACGCCTCAACCAAAGCTTGTGAGGTGGCGACCGCAAAAGTCGATAAACTATTCTTTGAAGCCTCTTCCCTGTTAAAGTCCTTACAGGAGAGCACCGACGCTACAAAGACAACATTGGAACCAATCGTTCAACAATTGGCCACGTTCGTCTCAACGGAGTTGAAGTCGTTCGCTACCCTTCGCCAATCCATCAGCGACGAAAACTCGGCCCTTCGTGCCTCCATTGACGAGCGCCTCTCTAAACTTCAAGAGGATCTCGCTGCCGAAAACTCGTTAATGGACGTTCTTGCTAGTAAAACCACCGCCCTCAAGGTCAAGAGCGCTCAGCTTTCCAATTCTCAGCAACAGATTGAAGCTCTTCGATCCGAACGGGAGGTTATCAAAACATGTGTTTCGGATGTACACTCTGCCCCATCCAACATCCTGGAAGCACACGATCTGATTCTCAATCATTCGGTGAGGCGAACCCTTGCTGAAAAACTTGCTCCTGCCCTGGACCTTCTCAGCAAAATTGAAGGGCTACCTAGTTTCGTGTCCACTCCGAAACAAGGGGGAGAAGTGAAGTCCGGATCGAAACCACCTCCTTCCTCAAAAGCTGCTCACACAACCGAACCTCCTCCTACTGGTCAAACTTCGGGTTCAGGTGTGAAGGATAAAGGAAAGAAAATAGCTGAGGAAGAGGATGAAGATGATAAAGAAACCATTGCTGACTTGCTAAAACGCAAAAATAGTCGCAATGTTGAAAATGACAACATTCGTGTGGCGCGAGAAGCTGAAGAAGCCGAAAGCAAGAAGAAAGAAGCCCACGATCTCCTCGAGAGCAGGAAGACTCTTTTCCCCGCTTGGACTCGAGAGAGAATGATAAAGGAGGCCATAGATACTCCAAGCATCCTATGGCTCGAACTGGTGATCTCCTTCGACTGCTACAATTCTGTTGATTCGCAGTTCGATATGCCCTTGACCTGAAAGGCGTTTATCTTCCACGCCTTCTCCAACATTTTTGAAGTCCCTCATCCTAATCCTGAGGTTGATCAGGAGTTAATCGAATTCTATCTGAAGGCCGCTCAACCACAGTACCAAACATGGAGCGCTCAGAAGATCGTTAATGTTCGGGTTTTGAATCCATATACCGAAGGGAGATTCATCAACGTTCGGTTCAGGGTGATCAGAGGGTCTGCAAGAACCGAACATCTTATATCCTTAGCAGATCTACCGAACCTCAACCCCCATGATTGGATTGTTCTGCATAACATCCTCTTGACGAATGAAGCTGAATATGGTCCGATTATAGACCATCTCAAAAGGATGTTAGTTTGTTATATCATGGAGGTCGCCTTAATGGATCAGGAGATAGCCACAGTCTTCAAGAAGAAACCGAAGATCTCTCATGTTGGATCGGCCAGTGATCTCAATCAGATAAAGATGGGCAAAATTGACCCGAGGCGTAATTTGGTCATGTTCACTAGAGCAGAAGGACAGAAATGTCTCTTTGCCTTAGCGGATAAACATCTTTATACCACTGCTTGTCTAGAGCATGTGCTGTCGATCATCCATCGGTGTAAAGAGAATGCAGTGGATGATATCAAATACTTCAACGATATGATTCAATGGTACATCAGATTCAGACAAACGATACTTGCTCTTATCTCTCGTCTGTTTCAGACTGTAAAGAAGAAGGTACCTGCCGCTGTTGCTGACCCAAGCAAGAAGTGAAGATCTCGCTCCAATTGACGCAAAGGGGGAGATTGTTGGGTTGCAGATTCGTTTAGTATTGCGTCATTAGGCTCGGTTAAAAGTCCAATTGTTTTGTACTCCGGTTTGGGCCTATCCAACCGTGAGCTGTTAGGTTTACTATATAAGAATATGCTTGCATGCATATTAGGTTAACGATCTAGAGAATACGATTCATAGATGAAGATAGCATTACAAAGTTCTTTCTTTATCGTTCCTGTAAACCTTCTAACCCTCTACAGTTGATGTTCTTTATCGAGCTCTTCTGAGGGTTGTTTTATAATCATTCGACTTGTTTGATTCATTCTTGAGTTGTTTATTGTTTTCGTGTTCTTGCTGTTTAATCTTTATTTTACCTGTTTAAGATCTAATCGATCTTCAAGGTTAGTTTTAATCTTATCAATAAGCATATCCTGTTATAGAACAAAATGACCTCAATTACAAGGATTAAGGATAGACTAATGGTGGAATAGCCAAACCTGTAAGTCCATCAGGTGGACAACATTGCACAAAGAAAATATAAGCTGAACAAAAAATACACTCCACTGCAAGCTGATCCGATCAAAGCATCATTATAACTACACTTTCACAAACAAGGAGATGCATACAAGAAATATTAAGTCATTTGAACCTTTTTCTGAAATGCAAATGTATCATTTGTACCTTTTGGGGATTCACTACAAAAGAAATCAGAACATATTCATAATTCCAGTGAATATGTTGAGGTCAAGAAGATCATCGACGTCTATTGTGGAGGAGACGACTCGTCGATATCAACTGAGGGGGAGGCGGACTCGCTGGCATCGGAATCGAAGAACAATATGGCCGTAATCGATGAGTCTCAACACTTACAGGAGTAAAATAAATCGTTTGATGTGGTGGTCAAGAACATCAACAACGTCTACTGTGGAGGATATGAGTCGTCGACGTTGGTTGAGAATGAGGTGGAATCACCAACACCGCAGATATGTAAGCCATCACCATAATCTTACTATGAGCTTGAAGAAGCTTAGCAATCGGATAATTAAAAGCATAAGCGAATAGTTGCAGTATCATACATGACGCCATTTTCATCGCAGCCTGAGAGATATCTTTTGTTTGTCCAATGAAGTTGAGCAATGGAGTTGCGAAGATATACAGAAGCATCAGAATTAGACCAGTAACAAACATAATCACCCACGATCTTTGCATATATACACCCAACATATCCACTTGACCTACTCTGAATGCTTGCCCACACAACATTTCCAACGCGGTGGCCATTCCAAGTTGTAGATCAATCTTCAATCAATTTACGGAAATTTGAGTTGAAATCGTTAATTTCATTTGCAGAATCGATGACATCTGAAAAAAAAATTAGGGTACATACGAAATACGAACCATGATTCCTAAACATAAACCGGCAATGAAGGTGTTTCCGATGGAGACGGTGACGAGATCTAAAGTTCCGACATGATCGACAAAGGTTTGCGCGATGGCCCTGAGTGAGTATTGACAAACGGAAGTGAAAATCGCAGGTGCAGCAAGGTACCAAAGCTTCCTAACAGAGGTAGGGGTTGCTGTTGGAGGGCAGAGGGCGGAAGGAGGTGGTCTTCGGAGGTTGTAGGGAGGCAGTCAATGGAGAAGGGAGGGAGTCGGAGAACAGGTGAAAAAATCGTGAGAAGGAGAAAGATACAAGATAATCAAAGATTAATTTAGGGTACATTAATTGGGAATTTGTTTTTTTTTATTTTTATGTTTGATTAATTAATAACTATTTAAATTGTCTATACCATAATTACCCTCCTAATTTAATCTAAAAACTCAAGGGAATCATTAAGATTGTGGATAATTACAAATATGTTATCTTTGATCTAGGTCATTAAATTTTTTGATCTAATGCTCCACCTTTAGTTCTTGGGTTCTCATAAACTATGAGTTCTCAAATGATCATTCTTTTATATATATATATATATATATATATATATATATATATATATATATATATATATATATATATATATATATAGAGAGAGAGAGAGAGAGAGAGAGAAAATGACAAAAATAGCCATTTACACTAATTGCATTACAAAAATAGCCAAAAAAATCGAAATTACAAAAATAGCCTCGCATTTCGCAGATGAGAAGGTCCCATCTGCGAAATGGGCTTCTCATCTGCGAAATGCCCTCTATTTTGACTATAAAAATGTTTTTTTTTTCTTCATTTTTCATCCTTCTCTACACAAAAACTCTCTCTAACTTTGGACTTCTCTCGGAATTTTTGCTAGTTTTTGAAGAAAATGGAGGATTATGTCAACAATCCCGCAAATATGGTTAGATTTTAACTCTTTTAATGTCAACAATCTCTTTATTTTATCATTTGTTGTATTATTTGTTTTGTTATTTTTGTTGTTTTTTTAGTTGTTATATAACCTGAAATCTTGTATATTCTTATAAATATAACATTTGTATATATTGTTAGAAATTGTTAGAAATTGATTGTTTGTATATATATTTGTCGTATAAATATAACATTTATATAAAGTCCAAAATAGTCGTTTGTATATATATTTGTTGTATAAATATAACATTTGTATTAGTTGAAAATTTGTCGTATATATATTGTTAGAAATTGTTTGTGTTTGTCGTATAAGTTGAAAATTTGTCGTATATATATTGTTAGAAATTGTTTGTATTTGTCGTGTAAGTTGAAAATTTGTTGTATTATTGTCGTATAACTTGCAAAATTGTTAGTTTGGTTGTCGTTTTATTTTTAAATTTTTTTGTTTATATGGTTATAAAATGTTAGTTTTAATTAGAAAGATAAAAATTGTTTATATATTTGTTGTTTAAGTTGAAAATTTGTTTAAGTTGAAAATATGTTTAATAAAATATTTATATAATTATGTATGATATTGTTTTCTATCGTAAATGTATTTGTTGTATAACTTGGAAAATTGTTTATATATTTGTCGTTTAAGTTGAAAATTTGTCGGTTATATATTTGTAGTTTAAGTTGAAAATATGTTTAATAAATTATTTATATAATTATGTATGATATTGTTTTGTATCGTAAATATATTTGTTGTATAACTTGGAAAATTGTTTATATATGTGTATGTTATTGTTTTTTATCGGAAATATATATATTAGTAATTAAGAAATTGTATTTGCAGTTCGTAATCATATATTTAAAAAAAATATTTTTTAGTTATCTAATTTGTTTTTGTGTTTTTTTTGCAGCATCATTTTAGTTTAATGAACACGAAAGCCTTTGCGAACCTAAAAGGCTCTGGCGGTAACATATGGGAAGTATTTGAAGTTTTAGATGATGCCCGACGTGCTATTTTCAGAGATACCGTCTTTGGCTATTTTATTGATGTCCCTCGTTTACAAGGGGACGCTTTATTGTTTCATAAAATGTTCCTTCATCAGATCCGGCCGGACCCTGTTTTATCTCCAGATGGAATAAAACGTTTATATTTTCGAGTAGGCAATACCAAAATGGTTTATGGGCCGGAAGAGTTTTGTTTGATTACCGGCTTCAATTTTGGGGAGTATCCAAAAAACATTGGGAGAAAAGGGTCGGAAAAATTAATAAGCAGTAAAAAAAGATGTTTACTGCGTGAACGGCTATTTCCGGACCATACTAATAGTTCGGTGAAAATCGGCGACCTGAAAAGTTTAATTGTAAATCAAACATTCCTAGCACTTGACGACTTTGATGCAGTTAGAGTATGTTTGATATACACTTTGTGTGAAGGTTTTTTGGGCAAAGAAGTTAACGATCGGGTGCCACAAGATTGGTTTTATTTAGCTGAGAATTTGGATCTCTGGAATATGTATATTTTCTTTACGTTAAAAGTTCTATTTTATTAAAGTTATAATTTATATAATAATCAATTTTGTTTTTTTTGTTTTGTTAGCTTCGCTTGGGGTAGCTATCTCTGGGATTTTACTTATGTTGACCTTGAGGATACATGGAATAAGATACATAATTATTTATCACTTCCTGAGCGTGGTCAAACTTTAAAGTATTCCGTCTCAGGATTTACGGCTCCAATAAGGGTATAAAAATTTTCTTATATTTAAATTGTTTTATTTTTATGTTTTTTATTTTAATTTTAACTTTTATTACTGTAATTGTAAAAAATTGTAGATATGGATATATGAAATGATTCCGCCTGTTCGTGCATGTGGATTTGCATCGAGAAAAAATAAAGAATTGCCTCGGATTATAGTGAAGTTAAAGAGGTTATTATAGTTACATTAATATAAATATTTTGTTTATTTAGATATTATTGCTTATTAAATTATGTATATTTCGTTATTAAGTATACTTATTTTTAATGTAGGAGTGGGAGGAGAGGAATGACAATGCAGGGAACAAATTTGATGATGATGTGCCGGACGAAGACGAATTAATAATAACGGAAAATGTAGATTTTTTTCATGATGATGATGATGACAAAGAAGTTACACCCGATAAACCGAGGAGTCGAAAACCATCACAACATTTGTGCCCTCCTTACACCGAGGTATTCGTTTTATTTATAAACTGATGATTTTATGTTTATGTTAATTATCTAGAAAGATATAGATTTAAACATTTGAATATTGTTTTTAGTTGCACACGACACCGAAGCAAAAAAGAAGAACAAAAAACAAGGTTGATATGAAATCAACAAGCCCCGTTCCTCCTCCAGTTTTTGGTGTTGCTCATGACTTCTCTATGTTGCGCCTGCAACCTTACGTAGCAGGCAGTGAGGATGTCATCCAAAATTATGTATTGCATTCATATGATGTGCAACATCGTTTGTTTAATTTCGTGTTAGATAGAGATTTTTGGAGCTCATTGTTTGGGCATACACACGACGGATGGTTGGAGTCAGCGGTAAATAAATTGTTAATTAATTCTTTTAAAAGTTAATTGTTTTTTAGTCAATAACAAAAGTATCATGTGTGCAGCATATAACCATTTGGTACCGACTTTTGATGGAGAGACGGTTTGAGAGCGACCGACATACAATAATGCCTCCAAATTTTTTTGTTTCTCATGCTTTGGAAGAAGGACAAGACTGGCAGGCGTTTATGGCTGGTATTGCTACGTACCCCAACTTCATGGTTGCTTGGTGGGATGTTGATACGGTAAAGTTAATAGTTTATATTGAAAATAATATCGTTTTTTTTTGTTATGTTTTTGTATTGTGATGTTTTTGTATTGTGATGTAAATAAACATAATTTTATTTTCTGATCCTTATACAGGTCTTATTGCCGATTCATTCATCCCCTAATCATTGGCTATTTGGGGAACTACGATTAGCGTCAATGGAAGTGCATATTTATGACAGTCTTGGTAGAGGTGCTTATGAAAAATTCCAATCCGAAGGAATCTTTTCCAAATTTGAACGTCGGGTGGCAAATTATTTGGACAAGATTAAGTATTGGGCCCGGAGGAACATCCCAAGAATTCCATTGAATATGCAATTCATTTATGAAGAAAACGTTCCCCAACAAAGTAGTCATTTGGGAGATTGCGGTGTTTTTCTTTGTATGTTTATGGAGCAATTGGTTTCAGGTCAACCAATACGTGTTCTTATTCACCTTCATTTTCATATCCAGAAACTTCGCTTTGACATCTCTTCTTCTTCGATATTGAGTGCGGTTCATTAAATGGTGAAACAAATGACAGACACGAGACCAAAATGATCCGGCACGAACTTGTGGGGGACCCGGTGGAAAATCCACCTCTACAGTTGTAATCCAAGCTTGAACCAAAGCGACCTCCTCTGCGTTCCTCCATATACGTGGTGAGTCCATAATTGCAAGGAGGGAAGTAATAGAATACAATTACAACGGATATTGAAATCTATTTATAACGACTCCTTACTTACCTGGTGCAATGACTTGTCAACTCAAACAGCAATATATTGGGTTGTCATTCAACCGGGGATGAATTGTCAACTCGAACAGTGATCTGTTGTGTTATAAGTATAGTACACTGCATTCGTCAGTTAATTTTGACTATGAATTGCAGACATATTAGAAGTTTGGGCTGCGATTTTGTATAGAAACTACTATAAATTGACCCTAAGTTACATGCAGAACGTTATTAAATTAACCAATATAGTTGTTCAAATATTGTTTTTTAGATTCTACCCTCTTTGTTTCAATCCAAATGACTTCTATATCATGGAGCAATGAAGAGTTCTTGGTTCTTACACATGCTTATATTCATGTGTACGAGACAAGCAAGTTGAATGATCCAATGTTTTGGAGCCGTTTAACAAATATTTTCAATGCTGAAAACCGAATGGCTACAAGAAACGATCGTGACGAACTAGACATCTTAGCAAGATGGTATGAAATGAAAACCGAAGTTCTATTATTCAACGATCTTTATACCAAAATTGACGACACCCGTTTAAATGCTACTGAGGATGTCATCTTGGAAGCTGCTAAGGAGGAATACAAGTCATTAAGTAACGGGTTGGAATTCCAGTTTGAAGCCCCTTGGAATATTTTGAAATATATCCCGTTTGTTTAAAATCTATTTTAGTTTATTATTTGAGTACTAGGTTATTTTCATGTATTTCTTATGTATTTCGTATGTATTTCGTTTGTTTAAAATCTATTTTAGTTTATTATGTGAGTACTAGGTTATTTTCATGTATTTCGTATGTATTTCATATGTTTAAAATATATTTTAGTTTAGTATGTGAGAAACTCGTATGATTAAGTTGAGTTAATATATTTTAGTTTATTATGTGAGAAACTCGTATGATTAACTTGAGTTAATAAATGGCCATTGCATTAGTTATCAAAATATATTAGAATACATTAGTAACAAGATTCCATGAACCATTAAAACATCACAACAATTACATGAAAAAAACGACATAATACGAACAAAGCATTAACGTAAAACACAAGTCCATGGCTTATTCTTAACACAAATTAGAGCGGTCTACTTGAAATACTGTTTATCTCTAACAACCTTCCAAACTTCCTCATATTCGAAGTCTCTGCCTTCATGCTCGAAGATGTAAAACTCTGTAACAACTTCCAAGAACTCTTCTTCGTCACGACAACGAACATTGTTACGTTTCGCATAACTACATGCTCGATTGAACCATGTCACTTCCTCCTTTACATCCGTCCACTTAGTAACAACATCTGATTTTTCTCTTTTTTGCCCTTCTCCCATCTCATGGTTAAAAAAAGATGTGATGCGACTCCATTCATCACCAATTAGGCAATGCGGGGGAGCAAGTAACGGTTCACCATCCTTAACACTTAGCCAGCACCGTGTTAGAACTAACACCTCGTTTGTCGTCCATGGCCTTTCAGAATTGGAACCAGGTACTTCATTCGAAGAACTTGCTGCATTCGACGACATTTCTAATAATGGGAATTCGTTTCGTTTAGGTGATTTGGGTGTTTGGTTTATAGATCTTAAACATCTATTTATATAAATAAATAGACTATGAAATAATACTTTGACTACGAAATGGTTATATTTGGACTACGAATTTCAGCTTTATGCAGTGTTTTGTCATGTCAAACTGTCATTTATCTCTTGTCACTTAAGGGACCCACTGGGATGTGCAGGTTACTACAGTGACTTGTCATTACTGTCTAGTCATTTCAAAGTTGGACTTCTCATTACTGTCTAGTATGTATAAATACCACTTATTGCTCCAGTTTAATACAATATCGATTTTATTATGAGTTCCTCACACAAATTCGAAATTTGCTCATGCAACGAAGTAGATTATTACTACTGTGATTCGGTAGACCCTTTTTTTACACCCTCTTCAGCCGGGTCATATATGTCACATGAAAATTTTGAAGAATTAAAGAAGGCTGAAACACAACAAGAAGAGGACAAAGAGTCATCCCGACTTCTCACTCAACTTGCTAATGATATAGGTTCGGAATGCAAACAAGCTGAAGAAGGATTGACCTCAATAAAAACAAAATCAAAGAGCATAAAGATTGGATAAAAAAGAGTAAGAAGGCAATCAAAACGACTGAAAAACGGCTTGCTGAGAAGGATGAGCAGTTGATACACATTATGGTAAAAAAGGATCGTTTCGAAGACAAAATGAGAATTAGGGATGACTATATAACAATGGAGAAAGAGAAGTACCCGTTGCAGTTCCCTGAGTTTAAAAATTAGTTATAAAGTTGTTGTAATATTATCATGAAACAGATTAGGTTGCCAAAGGATCGTTTGTTGTTTTTTTTAAATAACATGTTGTAACTGTTAAAATAAATCTGCAAACTATATTTTATAATATAAAGGCTTCATTCATTGTTATAATCAACAAACTTAACTAAAATATGAAAGCATAGCAATGTCTTGTAAGAGTTAATAAAAATATTGCAATACATAATAAGCTAACAACTCGTCATTACTCTTAATTTCAAGGTTGTTTTATATCAAAATCAGCGTTATGGGTTTGTGAGCAACCCGCTGAACCACCAATATTATATGTCATTTCTGCAGTAGAAATTATGTGACCTGCTCTGCTACCAGACGCCCTTCCAGTACAATTATTTCTCGTGTGTCCTAGTTGACCACATGTAGAACACTCTTTTATAATTGGACCCTCGCCTTGGGATGGAATGCGGTCTGTGTTTCTTGGCCTGCCTGGCTGACGTTTATCCATTATAGGTGGCTTAACAATCATCAAATCATCGGGGATCTCCCATTCGGATGGCTTCGGCAGAGGGTTTATTGATTCCTCATATGTTTTCCTCAGTGTTTCGGTAAGGTAAGCATTTAATGCAAACCTCGAGCAGTCTTGGTAATTGTTCACTGTTAAACATCTTATGACATGACCACAAGGTATCCCATCAAGTTGCCAATGCCTACATGTACATGTCATATGTTGAAAATCAACAATCACATTTTGTGCCCCCTTTTTGACCTCGCATTTCGTATTTGAGATCATGCGAACATCCCATTTGGTAAAAGTTTTCTTGTTTTCTTTTACAACTTCATCCGCCCAAGGGGTAAGTGTTGTTGTTGCTTCCGCTAAAAAAACAGCCAAAATGAAGAAGTTAAAATCAATAACATCGAAACTAATAAAACATTAATATTACAAATTTACGTAATACCTGCAAAGTTACGTCTTTGAAACCACCATTGTTGCATTGTAGTACGAAAAAAATCAATCAACATAAATATTGGCACCTTACGTGCGTGTCTAGATAATGCATTTATAGACTCCGC
The DNA here is from genome assembly GCF_002870075.4 of Lactuca sativa. Taxonomy (NCBI): domain Eukaryota; kingdom Viridiplantae; phylum Streptophyta; class Magnoliopsida; order Asterales; family Asteraceae; genus Lactuca; species Lactuca sativa. Next base: position 86,825,624 of record NC_056625.2, on the reverse strand, counting down.
ACTGTTGGACGACATAAGATTGTATCGGTTCCCTTTAAAATGTGCCCTTGACCAGGTTTCTGGATTTATACTTTTTAAGTACTCCCATACTGGTTCTTTTGTCTTTTTCATAACAACCATGGCAGCATCAAAAGCATCAACTGTGTACGCCCTACACGCCTCCCAAAAAATTCCTTTAACCGTCTTACTCTTGCCGAATCTAGATACTATGTTGAAATACAAATGGACACCACATATTCCATGATGAGCGTGAGGAAAAATGTTGGCAACGGATGTTGCTATAGATGGAGACCTATCAGATATAATTGTAAGCTCCTGCATATTTCCTATGCAATCACGTAGTTTTTGAAAAAACCATGTCCAAGAATCAGTACACTCATTTTTGCATATACCATATGCAACCGGTAATATTTGATTTTGTCCGTCCTTAGTAACTGCAAGTAGCATGGTACCTTTGAACTCGCCCTTTAGGTGAGCTCCATCTACTACTAGGGTCGGCTTACAAAAATTGACAAAAGCTCGTACCTACAATACATTGTATATCTATTCAAATACACCAAAATAAATATTAAAAAAAAATTAGGACATGATAATACTAACCGAGCAACCGAGTGCGACATACAAAAACTCAAACCGATCATCAGCATCTGTTTTAATATGTGTGACAGTACCCGGATTATGTTTGGCCAAGTTGTGACAATACGCCGGAAGTTTGGTAAAAGAATCATCTTTCGTACCCCTTAACGACAACAATGCATATTGCTTCGCACGCCATGCCTGATGGTATGAGATATTGATATTCAATTGAGCATTCATATCATTAACAATTTCTTTTCCTCGATAAACTCTACTATAGTCTTCAGCCAAAACATCAGCAACATATTCACCCAAAACATATTTGTTTGCTTGTCGATGATTAGGTTGCAACAATGTTGAAGAACATGTGTGTACATCAACAAATTTATTCACTTGGAAAAGTCCATCAGTATTTTTAATTGCTTTTGCTCTTAGTAACCAAGAACAATTTTTCGAAACACACACAGCTTCATACCTTGATTTGGTGGATCTACTTGTCCTCGTCTGGAAACCTTCTCGAAGACATTTTTTTACCAATACACCGCTTTAAAAGTTCTTTGTTTTTAAATATACTCTCACATTGAATCTTTTGAAGATTAATGTCTACCATCTGTGTTGGGATATCTTCATTATTATCAACTGGCCATGCTGGTACAGGGGGCATACCGTGAAAAAGGTTATCGAGATACTTAGCTTTAACTTCATCACCCAACTCATCTCTATCGGAATTACTTTGTAGCTCGGTTATATCTAAACATACATCACCAACATCAACATAATGCCCGTAAACATGATTTTTTTCATTTTTTTGAGTTGAATTTTTTTTCTTTTTAGTTTTATCTACCACACGCCTATTCATAAGTTTAACTTCTTGTTCGGCAACATCATCACAACGACCACCCACATGATTAAGATATTTACCAACATCATCATCACCAACATACTTGTAATTCTCGGGATCCACATAGTGAATAGGTGAATAACTAACATTAACATTTTCAGCAACACTGTGAAACTGAGGTACACTAGGAGTATTGAAAGTACCTATCGGATCGTTGCTCCCTTTAAAACTGCATAAATTACCAACAACTTGGTTTCCAATTTCACCACCCCCATTAACCTCCTCAACTTCATCAACCACCACAAACACTTTCACAGCCCTTCCTCCACTACATTTGATTACGTTTATCAACATTCTAACATCCACGTCTTCAACTATAGCTATATAATAATTTAATTCAGGATGGTGGAAACGAAGACTAATTCTATATTTGTCTAACAAACCAATTTTGCTTCTTACCAAAGATACAAAATCACTATAACTAATATACTCAGAAAATATCAAAGCAAGTTCAGAAATACCTCCCTGTAGACATATGTATTCCAGATTAGTTCCATTAACTTGCCATCTCCCACCGGTAACAAGACAAACAAAATATTCAATCATTTTTTGAGCAAATTGTAGAGAGTATTTCACAAACAAATAACAACCAAAATGATATTTTTTCTACAAAAGTTTTTATATAGCAAAGCCCATTTCGTAGTCAAACCAATTCATTTCATAGTCAAACTTAAAAAAAAAATAAAAAAATAAAATAAAAAAATAAAAAAAAATTAAAAAAATTGCATCATTTCGCAAATAGGTTCAGAGGATTTCGCAGATGGGCCTATTCCATCTGCGAAATTACCCCTATTTATACAGAAAAAATTTAAAAAAAAAAAAAAAAAAATTCTCATCTGCGAAAGTACAAGTACCTAAAGCACACGAAAGTACAAGTACCTAAAGCACAACTGTGCTTTAGGTAGTTGTACTTTCGCAGATGAGAAGCCCATTTCGCAGATGGGACCTTCTCATCTGCGAAATGGGTGGCTATTTTTGTAATCTCGATTTTTTTTGGCTATTTTTGTAATAAAATTAGTGTAATTGGCTATTTTTGTCATTTTCTCTCTCTCTCTCTCTCTCTCTCTCTCTCTCTCTATATATATATATATATATATATATATATATATATATATATATATATATATATATATATATATATATATATCATCTTTTTTGATAAAAAAAAATTTTAATTTAAGATTAATATCAAACATAATTAATCTTTTCTTTTATTTTGTATTAATTTTATGATTAATGACTTAGTTTGTATGAATAAAAAAATCAAAAGATTTAGTGGGTCGAGAAAGGTCGAAAAGATGAGTTTCAATATGTTTGCCGATGAGGGGGTGGAAGTGTATATATATAGGAATGATTTCTATGGAAAACAAATAACTATGGCAACATCTACCGGAACCAATAATCAAACGACACGTGTCCATTTCTTTCTTCACAAGTAATGTATTGTGGAAGTGATGCGTTGTCATGTTTTCATTGGTTCAAATATGTGTTGCCCTAATCATTCATTTTTCATATAACTCTTCCCTATATATATATATATATATATATATATATATATATATATATATATATATATATATATATATATAGAGAGAGAGAGAGAGAGAGAGAGAGAGTTAGGTTCAAATGTTTTCACTATCTATTGTGTGCCCGTATGATTGATTATGGACCAATCATTTTAGTTATTTTAAGAAAGTAATTAATGCATATTAAATGTTGAAGATGTAATTAATACCTATTATATCTTCAACATGTAATATACATTAATTACTTTTTCTTAAAATAACTAAAATGATTGGTCCAGAATCAGTCATACGGGCACACAATAGATAGTGAAAACAAAATAACCTAACCCTATATATATATATATATATATATATATATATATATATATATATATATATATATATATAGGGTTAGGTTATTTTGTTTTCACTATCTATTGTGTGCCCGTATGATTGATTCTGGACCAATCATTTTAGTTATTTTAAGAAAGTAATTAATGCATATTACATGTTGAAGATATAATAGGTATTAATTACATCTTCAGCATTTAATATGCATTAATTACTTTCTTAAAATAACTAAAATGATTGGTCCAGAATCAATCATACGGACACACAATAGATAGTGAAAACATTTGAACCTAACTATATATATATATATATATATATATATATATATATATATATATAGAGAGAGAGAGAGAGAGAGAGAGATGATGATGATAATGATGATGATGATGATGATGATGATGATTCAAATAAAAACATTCAATAAAATGAGAAAATGAGAACACTATTTTTAAGTTATTGTTCTGCTATGAAATTTATATCTACAATTTTATATTATTATTCAGTAAAGAATATATATAATTCATATGTTAATATTCATATTATAATTCACTACTACATTCGTCCCAAATCAATTGTCCGCAATTGACTTTTCAAGTCTTTATTATTCAACTTTGACCTTAAATTTTTTTTTTATATATAATACTTGATGAAAATTATGTGAATAGATTGTATTTTATATCTATTTTCATTGTTATAAGTTTCATCAATTAATATATACCACAAATAAAAATATTTATGGTCTAATTTGAAGAAAGAAAAATTCAAAAGTCAAACCTGGACAATTAATTTGGGACGGAAAGAGTATAATAGTACACTTATACAAAATTCATAGTAAAATTACTACATAAAGATTGTGTTCTCATGTTTTTATTTTATTTAATATTTTTATTATATATATATATATATATATATATATATATATATATATATATATATATATATATATATATATATATATATATGAAAAATGATACTATAGTATATATGAAAAAAATATTGAAATGTTTTTGGAACCGTTACTCATAGAAAAACAAGTACCACTTTAATACTATCATTACAAGAAAAAAGAGCATTAGCGGCGACAAAGGTTGTCGCCGCTAAAAAGTAAGGTTGTCACCGCTAAAGCTACTTGCGGCGACACGTCGCCACAAAAGGGTCGCCGTTGTTGCCTCATCGCAATTGCTCAAATTGTCGCCACAGCATTGTTACCACTTGTCACCGCTAATACTCTATTGCTAATAATACACAAGTTTCGCTGCTAAAGGCGTCGCTGCTTAAACATTCTCCTTTTTTTTAGTGTAACATTAAAATTATAAAAACTATTATAACATGCATACAAGCTGCTAGAAAACTTAATTTTGCAGAAATATTAAGACAAGATTGCAAAAATGGTCATTGTGGTATGCATTTTTTGGGGATTTTAGTGCAAACCACAACTTTTTTGGATTGGTGGTTCATTTGAGCTAGTTTCCTTGCACTTTTGGTCCCTGTCCAAACTAAAAAGACTATTATACCCTTAATGAGTTTAATTTTTATTTTTCTTTCACTTTTTAAAAATATTATTATTATTAAATATAAAATTGGGCCAACATGTCCTCTCTCTCTCTCTCTCTCTCTCTCTCTCTCTCTCTCTCTCTCCGAAAATCAATTACCCCTCCACTGTCGTTGTTGTACGGTGGCCACCAAACACCGCCAAGGACCACCGCACAACCTCTATTTCATCAACCAAACACACCGAAACCTCTTTCCTTCTCCGTTTGTTACTACAATTTCCCCTCTTCTTCGCCAGCAGATCACCGTCACCACCGGGTTGCTGTTGTTTTTCATCACCACCGACCCACTCCCTCCTATCCCTCTCATTCGTTACCAGTAAAAGAGAACCAGGCAGCAAGGTCGCCACCCACTACTGCCGTCGGGGCTCTTTCCTCCATAAAAAATTGTCGTCGTCACCGCTACTTTTTCCCTCCGCCGTACCCATCTTCGTTCGCCTCCATCCTTATCAGACTCGTTGGAACAAGAAATGGATGTTGTGAAGTTCACATCACCGCCCACTATCGCTGTTATTGTGGAGCTCCGACACCACGACTGTTGTTGTGAATTCAGAACTCCACAACCACCACTCTTGTCGGTACTCTGTCTTCCTTTATTTCGATCATTTGTAGCTGCAGAAAACTACCACCACCGTGAGGGTGGTGTTGTTATGGTGACCACCGAGAAACCCTCACTACCACCTGGAACACCCCCAGTCACCCTTAATTCAGGAGGTATTGATCAACCACCACTTTTTTTTGTTGATTGCTTCCCTTGTTCTTATGTCAGTCGAGATCGAAGGAAATGGGTCTTGTATCCCATAATCGTGAATTGTAAAACTGGGAGATAGATTGAGGAAGAAAAGAGAGAGAGAGAAAGAGAGAGAGAGAGAGGTGGGCCCCATAATTTTTATTAAATAAACTTTAAATTAAATAGCAAAAACCATAAAAAAATGTATCAGAAGGGCATTTTAGTCTTTTTAGTTTTTATGGGGGACCAAAAATGCAAGGAAACTAGGTCAAAAGGATCACAAATCCAAAAAAGTCGTGGTTTGGACTAAAACCCCAAAGAAATGCATACCACAGGGACCATTTTTGCAATTTTTTCAAATATTAATCCAAAATATTAGTCCATATACAACCGGTCCAAATATTCATCCAAAAATGCAATATATCCAAAATATTAACTCAAACAAAACATTTCATAAAATCCTAACAAAGTATCTATTCGTCATCATCACTTTCATTGTTTCCTTTGTTATCATTTCGTGGCAGGAATGAGCGAAACCAGTCTTCCAGTGCCAGTCTTCCAGTGACGTAGAACAGGTTGGGTCCTTTAGTATTGTTTGCAGCATTTCCAACTACAAAGAAACCGAAATATATCACCAAAATATCATAATAACATCGTACTTTCCAAAAATTACCAAAATAAAAAATACCAACATATAAAGCTATTACCAACATATCATAATAGCATTGTATTTTTCAAGTTGCATACAAATACAAAAACTTTTTATATTTTCATTTTTTCCAATATAGCATTGTACTTTCTATATAAATACATTTAAACATGTTTCCTACACATACTGCATATTCATTATTGCATCATACATCATACACATTAGAATATAGACAAATACATTTAAACTTACATACTATACATATTACATATTTATTATAGCATCATTTTTTTTTCATTTTTTCCACATATTAAATACATAAATACACATAAACATGCTTCTTACACATATTAGATATTTATTATAGCATCATACTTTTTTCCATTATAGCAACCTAAGGGTGCGTTTAGTTGCGGAAAAATGAGCCGTTTTCCGGAAAAATTTTCCAAGAAAAATGAGAATTTCGAAAACGCGTTTAGTTCGTCTATTTTTCTAAATTTTTCACAGAAAATGAAAATTTTCGGTTATCTAAAATTACAAAGAAGTTGGAAATTTTTGGTAACTCATAATCATTGTTTTCCACATTTTTCTAATTCCAAAATTTTTCTAAAATATAAACACACCCACTCCCACCCATCCACCTCTACCTACCCCCACCTTAACACCCCCTACCCCCGCCACACATACACACACCAACCCAACCGCACACACACACATACATACTCACACACACACACACCAACTCACAAACACACACACACATATACATACCCACCCACCCACACACACACACACACACTCATCCACAAACACACACACATACATACCCACCAATGCACCCACCCACACACATACCCACCAACACCCCCACAAACACACACCCACACACACACAAACCCACACCTACCCCCACCCCCACCCTCGTAGACACACACACCTCGACACACACAAACCCACACCTACCCCCACCCCCACCTTCACAGACACACACACCCACACACCCACAAACTCACACCTACCCCTACAAAACACACACATACACACACAAACACACACTCGCACCCCCAACCACCCAACACCACCACCACAATCACCGACCTACCATCACCATCACCACAACCACCACCACTAACCCGTCACTAGCACCACTACCTCCACCGCCGCCACCGTTATCACCACCACTGACACAATTGCCGCTGCCACCACCATCACCTGTCATCACTACCACCGTCGCCGACCCGCTACCGTCACCGCCCCCACCCACACCCTACCACCGCTGCCGTTTTCTAAAAATGAAAACCGATAGAAAAATACACATCTAAACACGTTTTCTAATTTTCTAAAGATGAAAATGAAAAATGAATAAGTTTAACTAAACGCGTTTTCTAAATTTTTCAATGAAAAATGAAAATGAAAAACGAAAATCTAAAAGGGAAAACAAAAAACGGAAAATGAAAATTGTTTTTCCGTAACTAAACGCAACCTAATTTTTTTTTATTTTTTCCATACATAGAAATTACATATATAATTTGAAAAGTCATACACATACACATACAAAAATAATACACATACAAATAACACAAACATACAACAAATACACATGGAAAAACACATACATGCATCATACACATACAAATACATTCCACATACAAAATTAAAGATATAAAGATGAAAAGGAACCTATGGTGGTGTAATTTCGAAATTTTCTAGCAAGAGTTCCACAATTCTGGCAAAAACTAAATTTTTCCACCAACAATCCTTAAATAAATCCAACCCACTTCTCACAACTAAATTCCAACGTGTTTTGCAATTAATGGGTATTTTTTTCACAACTAACACCTGATTGTTTTGCATTCTATCCAAAATTATCTATTCTTTTTTGTGTTGCTGTCCAAAAAGAAACCCTCTCAAGAAATTTCTCAATTCCCTAAAGAAATTCACCCACTTCTCACAACTAAATTCAAAATATGTGTCACACATTGCATATGAAACAACTCTCTACCTAAAATCAACCTATCATAGACATTTTTTCTATCATCAATTCAATCATGCAATCATTTATTGAACAATTATCAAAAATTAAAGGTGATACTTTTATATCTAAGTTCTACTCCATATGGGGACAATGCATATATATATATATATATATATATATATATATATATATATATATATATATATATATATATATATATATATATATATATATATATATATATAAACCTACCAGTATACAAATGAAATTCTATTTAATTTAATGAAAATATAATATTATATTAAGCATATAGCAAAAAAATTAGTAGTTACCTCAAAAGTTGGCTTTGCGATTTTCATTAATCATTAATGAAATGGGATGTCATGAGAGTGGCGAGTCTGAAACGTAAAATCACATGGTTCACTATTTTAATGAAACCAATAAAATAAGAAAAATAATATATATATATATATATATATATATATATATATATATATATATATATATATATATATATATATATATATATATATATATATATATATTATTGCAGGTTCGGATCAGGCCGAGTCGTAAAAGCAAAAAAAAGTTATATTCTTACGATTGTACTCGACGAGGTCTTATAGCTTGATATAATTTCACAATTGTATCATTACTAATACTATCTAAAACATTTTTTTCAATATATGAAACCAAACTATCACTTAAAAATTAATCACCCATGTTGTTGCATACATTCTTTACCAACTTCATTGTTGAAAATGCGCGCTCCACACTCGCTGTCGCAATGGGTAAGATCAATGCAAGTTTTAAGAGAAGGTAAACCTTAGAATATATTATATGCTTTTGCACTTCGACCATCTTTTTGGAAAGTTCTCCAATGTTCTTCAATTGATTAAATCGTTCATCTTCTCGCACATTCTTAATGTAATTTTTAAGTTCAACATCAAGAAGTTGAAGATCATATTTTGTTCGAAAGTCTTCCCTATAAAGTGTATCCATTTCCATTAGTTTATCCAACTCAAAGGCTTTAAAAGACTCACGATGACACAAACAAGTTATGCAAAGAAGTAATTTTGTGTTGGCTTCATTAAAGCGATGGTTAAGCTCTTGAAGTTGCATATCTATCAACGCCTTAAATACATCAATATGATAGTGGTGCAAGTTGTTAACCTGTAAAAAAATCTTTAACATGGTAATGACAACATAATAAATAAATCAAGTTGGTAATATCAAACGTTACCAACCTGTGAACCTCTTCGACGACTGAATCCATCATGATATTCATCTTCCATATCTACAATTCTAACATCATGTTTATCTCAAAACAAAGTAACATTCCCTAAAAGTGGTTCCCATCCTACATCTCTAATATCTTGAATTGCTTTTTTAGAGCTACTTACGTGATTCATGGCATTTACGATATCTTGATCTTTTCTTTTTAATGTTGTATTCAAATGATTTGTGATTCCCAAGATATCAACCATCAAGTGTAGACAAAACACAAAATCAAAGGATTTTAATAACCTCAAGATGCGAATTGCTTCAGCTTTACGATCATGATGACTATTATCTCTACCAAGGTGTTCAACTACTTCACAAATGGAAGAATATATGTTCTTGATATTCAATAGAGATGAAAAATGAGAACCCCATCGAGTATCAGATAGTCGTTTGCTACCCACTTCTTGGTTCAAACTGGTGCCACTCTCAAGCTCACCTAAAATTTACCATATAAAAGTTTAATTAGAATAACATAACCACAAAATATCTTTATAATACATCTAGTATAATTCTAAAGCAAACCTTCAACCAATGCTTCCATAACTTTATTTTCTTTTTTTATTCTTAAGTTATCTCATCGCTTGTAGGAAGATCCAATAATGTTTAATAGCTGAGAAACCGCATCAAAGAAATCATTAACCTTCGTGTGATTTTTTGCAACAAGCACTAGGGCTAACTATAATTGGTGAGCAAAACAATGAATAAAATATGTAAATTTTCTTTCATTCATAATTAAAGTCTTCAATCCATTAAATGCATTACTCATGTTACTAGCACCATCATAGCCCTGCCCTCTAATGATAGTATTACTTAAATCCCATTTTGAAAGCATATCATAAATGGTTTCCTTTGGTGTCAAAGCTGAAGTGTCACTGATATGTCTAAGGCCAACAAACCTTTCAACAACTTCACCCTTTTTGTTTACAAACCTCAATACTAATGTCAATTGTTCTTTACAAGAAACATCACGTGACTCGTCTACCAAAATTGCAAAAAAAAAATCTTTTCCAATAACTTCCATAATAACATTTATAGTTGCATCTGAACATGCATGCATGATATCTTTCTGGATATCACTGCATTTCAATTGGGTATTTTTAAAGCATTTTTTAACACAACACGATCTACCACATCACATCGATCAGCTAACCATTGTAAAAGTTCAAGAAAGTTACCTTTATTATCTGAGTTGTCCGTCTTGTCATGACCACGAAATACCAATCCTTGACACGATAAGAATCTAACACAATCAATTGAAGCATTCAAACGAACACGATATTCTTTTTCTTGCAAAGTGGTTTGTTTCTCAAAAGCAGTTGTTATGGATTGCCTTTGGTTCATCAAAATTTGGCACTTTTGGACAACAATAATATGTGGAGTTCCAACTTTATGATCATCTAGTCCTGATTTCCTATTCCAAGCTTTGAAACCAAATTTCACAAAATGATCTTATCCACCTTGGTTTGGTATATCGGATTTAAATAGATAACAACATAAAAAAAATGTGGCATTCTCTTTTATACCATATTCTAATCAATATTTGTTGTCATCAAACCAATATATATTGAATCTTCGTTGTTTACCTTCAAAAGCACGTTGTGGAAACTTATAGTTTTGAGGCTGGAAAGGTCATTTTTGCAATTATGCTCTTCTAATTTTATCTCTTTGATCCACATGATAATATTTCAAATCTGGTTGTTCAGCAAAGTCAATAGATAGTGAACTTAAATCAACTCCCACATGCTTATGATTCTCGTTATCTTCTTCTACTGTATTTTTTTATCACTCTTTTTAAAAAGCTTGAATAAAAACATTCTTGATTTTAATTTCTGAAACAAACGACAATTCACAAGCAACAATCAAATATTCAAACAAACAAATAACAAATTAATAATCAATTGACATTAAAATTAGAAACAATAAAAAAAAAAAGCCTATTTAGAAATTAGAATCATGAAATAAAGCAATTAAAAGTAACAATTGAAAAAAAAAAACCCAACTATTAAATATTATTAAAATATTTGTAATCGGAAATTAAGTAATTAATAATCCTAAAAGTGAAGCAATTCATGTGATTTGTGAAGATTTGTGATTTGGGAATTGTAAACCACTCATTAACCATTTGTGGCGTAAGAATTCCATAACAAACAAAATTAATATATTGTTCATAGTTCACAAAAGGACAAAATTCATAAAATTGAGTAATTGAATAATATACCTGTGGTGGGCAAGTGCCAAATGGTTATAATATGAACATATTATCAGCCCCTTCGAATAAAGTTGAAGCCTTCATGCCACTGTGAAAATTGTTCGCTGTAGGCGCCTTAACTTTTATTTTTTTAAATTATTGGGCCATGCATATTGGATTATACCTTAAAAATATTGGGCTATTAAAACATTACCTTAAAAATATTGGGCTATTAAAACATTAAGCTATTAAAACATAGAAAAATGGCTCTAAATATCTAATTTATTATTATATACATTTTTGTTAAAAATATTTAGATGGTTCACTCATATTTTTTTTAAGGTAGGTCCCACTAATTTATTATATATAACTTGTAATATAAAAAAAATGGGTCAAGTAACCCACCAAATATGTATATAAACTCACCACTGTGTCACGGTCATGTATCATTTTCTTTGGTTGTTGCAAATCTGTATATCGGTTGTTATTGCAATCCGACCTTGATTACTCCTCAAGAATTACATTAACTTTTCCTTTTCCTCATCGTACAATTTCAAGATGTCGTTCCTCGTCGTGTTTCTAGTAACTGACTTAAATAATGGTTGAAGCATTTGACAAAAAAAACTCTAAAGCCTTTACGTTCAACCATACGAAGTGGGTAGTCATATTGCGTTATCATCCTAGCAAGATCTATTCGTGAATCATCATAATTAAAACAGTGGGTTGCTAAAACTGATCCACTACTTGCCTCGGACTTAGACTTTATTACAAATAAACAACTTTGAAAATCATCAATTCTCTTTTGAGATTTCCCCCACTTTACATATGTTATGTTTACCCAACAAACCTTTTGTTCAGTATTTAAATAAACAATTATCATATCTATATAATTAATACATATACTTTTTTTTTTTTTGTAACGGCAAACTAACTAATCTACACCTAAATAACCACCTATGTCTCCATAGAGACTTGAACCCCTGACCTCTCATATGAGAAGGTCACTCCATACCGCTAGGCCATTGGCCTTTTGGTTAATGCATATACTATATAATAATATAAAAGTATACGAAATTAAATATACCCCAACAATTTCTTTTTATTTATCCTTCTACAAGGTTTAATGGCGATAAGTGAATTAAAATATTATTAAGAAAAATTAAATGTAACAAATGTCATCATTTGATGTAGGTAGGAGGATGATAGAAAGAAATTATAAGACGATATTTAATTTCTCAACTATAACATATTAACGGGCCCTATTGGAGGTTTCAGGATGAGACTGCCCACCCCCATCCCCGAAATTAAAACAGGAGTTAATCCCATCCTCGCCCCGACCCTAAAATTTTTTTAACAAATATTCTCATACTAAAGGTCTCACAGAATTAGGGTTTCACTAGACTTTTTGACGTCTTTATCCTAAAGCTCCTTTTCCCGAGCCACTCTGACCCCCTTATGAAGAGATTAAAAAAGTTAGAAATTTATACCTTTAAATGTTTGTTGTAACAAAATAGAAAAGTTAGTGTTCCTCACCAAGTATTTGTCATGGTGCTACAGTCATTGTTTGACTTTTCATATACAAAATCATTTTAGCTACAGTCAATGTTTGACTTTTATATACAAAATCATTTTATATTAGCTTATACTCATACACCAAACCAAAATTAAGGTAAAAGACGAAAAATAGCTACCTTAAAATGAAAGAGTCTAAGATTTGAAGGAGTCAAGGAGAAGCAGGTTGCAGCGTCCTCCGGTCGATAGAGGTTGGTTGTAGATGCATGCCGAAAGAAAAAGATTAAGAAGACGAAAGCAGTGTTCAGTTACACAAAATATTATAATTTCTTAGGTTTTTTAGTTTTCAGTTTTCACCATTCTATTATTTTTTAGCGAGAAATTATATTAGGGGCGTGTTTGGCAAAAGTAGCAGTTAGCTGGAAGCGGGTAGCGGTAAGCTGGTAGCGGGTAGCTAGTAGCGTATAGCAGGTAGCTGGTAGCGAGAAGCTATAGTTTTTATTTGTTATATAAATGTTTGGCAAAAGTAGCTGAAGCTTTTGAAATATATAAAATTACATAAAAGGACAATTGATTAAAAATAAATAAATATATAAATATATTTTTAAGGGTAATTATGGAAATTGATTTCAAAAGCTCAGGAGCGTTTTCTTAAACGCTAAATGAAGTAGCTTTTAGAATCGGAGCGTTTTGTTAAAACTAAAAGTTAAACGCTCGTACTGCCAAACGAAGTTTTTTGTTTAAACTAGAGCGTTTTGTCAAAAACTAAAAGCTAGAAGCTCCCAAACGCTTTCAAAAGCTCCATGTCAAACATGTCCTAGGTTTCAAAGATTTATTTATTTTTGTTATAGTTATACAAAAGATTTGGTTTTATTAATAAACTCCAAAATTTATGCTCCTAAAAATTTTGCAAGTTTTAAAAGTTAAAAATAAATTATGATTTACAATTTGGAAATTTCAAAATCGTGTATTATTTTTCGTTTGTGTCACCTACATCCAAAAGGTGTCCTATTTGTGATCTTTACATGCATCCTTTGAAATTTACCAAAAATATGTCACATAAAAAAAGATAATGATTTAAAAGGGTAATATATTTTTTAGTTTGTACATATTTGGTCACTGAGTTAAATTATACACATTTGGTCATTTACCAGTTACTCTAGGTTAGCCGGGAAAAATGACTTAATAGGGTAATATATTTATCATTTTGTACACATTTAGTCCTTATTATTTTTGTGCATATTTAGTTCTTTGTACTCATTCAATACTTATAAATACTTTATTTAGGTTTTTCTCACGACATCTTATGTGGGACACTCATTAATGAGGTGTTTCGGGTTGTTGATGTTTATATTCATCGCGATCTCGACTGTTTGGTTGTGTAGATCTTTTGGTTTGGTTTAGGTCTTGTATTTTCAACGTCGTAACTTCTTCATATGATATCACATTTTAACGATCTTTATTTCCACGTGTTAATTTTTTTAGTCTACTACAACTTTCGTTAAGATTACACTCGTTAAAATGTAATATATTTATACTCATGATTTTATATAAAAATCATCCATACATGCATTTATAAAAAAACGTATGGATATAAAGATCGTAAGTAAAAATCATATTACTTTTTAACGGGAGTAATCTAAATGAAATATCTAGTAGACTAAAGTACAAACGCATGGATATAATGATCGTTAAAATATGAGATCGTATGAAAAACTTATTATGTTCAGAGCACATGACATAAGCTATCAAGTAGTCGAGATCACAATGAACATAAACATCAAAAACCTCAAACACATCATTAATGATTATCCCACGTAAGATGTAATGAGAAAAACATTAAGAAACCATTCATAAATACTAAATAAATACAAAAACAAAAATTACTTATTTTGCAATATATATATATATATATATATATATATATATATATATATATATATATATATATATATATATATATATATATATATATATATATTAAAGACTAAATGTGTATAAAAAATTTAAGGACTAAATGTGTACAAAGTGAGAAATATATTATCCTATTAAGTCATTTTTACTTATTAATCTGGAGTAGCCGGTCATAAGGACTGAATGTGTACAGTTTAACAAGCTGAATGGTTAATGTTGTCGAAAAAAAAATTCAGTAACCAAATATGTACAAATCAAAAAATATATTACCCTTTTAAGTCATTACCCCTAGATAATATTTCAAATTTTACCACAACTATGGTAAATAGTCCCTATATAGCGTTTGCCTTTGTATAGGGACAATTTGTGTAGTTTTGTATTGCACAATGACGTAGGGGTCATTTCTATAAATTCATTATTATATAGGGAACATTCCGTAATTGTTATTTCCGGCTAATAAACAGAAACATTTTCTGAAATTTCATTATTATACAGGGACCATTTCAATAGTTCAGGAAATAAATAAAAATAAAAACAAAAACTGTAGCATGAAGTGACCTTGAAAATAATAACGACAACCAAGTAAATGCTATAGATATTATTGGACTTGCTTCTTCTAGCCAGTGACGCCAACAAAGATCTAACGCAAAAACCTTATGATTAAATGTTTGACAAACAACCAACTTGTGTCGTCACCTTCATCGACCTCAGACTTTGGATCTCGTATCTGATGGAACCTTAATTGAATTTGCAACATCGATTACAAAGCGATATCTAACATCAGATTTCAAAAGACGTTCCATTGCCGTGTTCACATAATCTATCGGGATAACCTCTATATCCGCTGTTATTCCATGTTTTGCACAAAAATCAAGCATCTCTTGAGTCTCTTTTAGTCCTCCAATATTACTACCACCAACAACCTTCCTCCCTATCAAATTTTAAACCATTACACTAGAATATATATATAAAACCATCAATTTCGAAATAAGTAACATATATGGAGTCCTTGTATATAGAGATGGATGACACCGTGTTGAACTGATATGAGATTAAATTTGACTCCATCACTGATATGTGAAGTCTTTGATATTCTTTCGAAAAGAAATTTTAAGGGAAGAGAGTCAGAGAGACTCTAAAACATATACAAAACCAGATGTGACCGTGTGAACCGATGTGGGACACCAAAAAAAATAATATTGATCAAGTTATAAGCTAAAGTAGTTACCTAAGACCAAAGGAAATGCAGGTAGCTCATGTGGCACCGCAGGCATACCAACAAGAACAAGCTTTCCATCAGTTTTCAGAATATTAAGAAACGGCACAATCGGATGAGATGCAGAAACCGTATCTAAGATACCATCGAGCGTTCCAGTAGCAGCCTATTAAAATAATCAATAAACCCAAGTTAAACATATATATATATATATATATATATATATATATATATATATATATATATATATATATATATATATATATATATATATTAATTATTGTGTGTGACACCACCCACATGTCATCATGTGAGATAAATAAGATAAATAGTGGACAGATCATAGGGCTCAAAATGGGCCCAATCCACATTGAATTGCCCATCCACATTAAATTCACATTCAAACCGAACAAATAATTTGCTCCAAGTAGAAAGGGTGTCATTCACCTGCATTTGGTCCACGTCTTTGCTAACAATGAAATGGTCAGCTTTAAGTCCATCAAGTGCTTCCTCCTTCTTCTCTGGGGTCGTACTAAAAACTGTAACCTCTGCACCCAAAGCCTTCGCTATCTTCACTGCAACATGACCGAGTCCACCAAGACCAACTACCCCGATCTTCATACCCGGCTTGTCAAGTCCGTAGTGTCGGAGGGGGCTGTAAGTTGTGATCCCAGCACATAACAATGGTGCACCGGAGTCAAGTGGCAAATTGTCTGGCCAATGCAACACAAAGTGCTCATCAGCAACCATGTGATCAGAGTAGCCACCGTATGTGAGTGTGCCATCGGAATAATTAGGAAAAGCATAAGTGAAGGTCATCTTCGGACAGAATTGTTCAAGATTGTTAGAACAGCTTTGACATGATCTGCATGATCCCACCAAGCATCCAACACCGACTGTTTCTCCAACTTTGAATGTCTCTACTTTGCTTCCTACTTCTGTGACCACACCCACAATCTCATGCCTTCATTTGTCATCATAAGATCGATAAATACATGCATATATACAAATTCAAATTGTAGTTCTAAGTTCGAACACTGTAAAAGAAAAGGAATGATAGAATTTGTACCCTGGAACAACCGGATAGGTAGTCACTCCCCATTCGTTCTTTGCAAAATGAAGATCGGAATGACAGATTCCGCAATAAAGAACTTTAAATCTCACGTCTTTATCCCCTGTAGCTCTGTAACAAATCAATGACAAATGACTTCACGCATAATAACTTTAATTATCAAAACAACCATTCTTGTTAGTGGAAACAAAGTAAAACATGGAAACAATAGTACTTGCTTGATCAAAACAAATAAAACAAACACAAAAACCTTTGGATTTTAGTGTTTTAAATGCTTACCTTCGGGAGAAGGTGAGGGGTGAGAAGGTTCCAGAAGTGTCGCTGGCAGCATAACCATAGGCCTTGATGGGATGCTCTGTCTCTGGTGATTTCGCCATTTTTGAAGGTTAGATATGCAGCACAAGGTGTGAAGAGAAGAGAGTGTGTATGAGGTACTTATAGGCTGATTTCGCGTTTATGATGCGAGTCAAAGTTGTCGTGCTAATTTGGTAGTGGGTGGAAAAAGAAACAGGGCACTTTCCATGTTAGTAAGAAATCAATGATAAGCTGATAACTTCCAAATGTTTGGCCGTTAGGGTAAACCACCGAAGTTTTGTTTTGTAGTCGTGGAAAATATATTTTTTATCGCTTATAATGATATATTATATATATTTTCTTATCGCGATCAATATAAATATATTTTATATTTCATATAATAACATTGTTAACTAAACTTTTTGGGTTTTAATATTCTTAATAATAATAATCGGTACTAGTCTACTAGAGATGCTTTGTATATAGACATTATTATCTTTTGGATTACAAAGGTAACTCATGCGGATCACCTGAGCAATCTAACATTCTGCCACTTAAAGGTGACATTTACCATTACATATTGAACTAGTTGTTTACTCAGACCATACTATAATACTTTTTTTTTACAGCAAATTGTAATATGATTATTTTTCTTGGAATTGAATCCAATTTGTTAGTTTATAACCTCTTTGTTAACCAAGTGGGTTAGCCCAACTTGTCCAAACTATAATACAACACTACTAAAAAATTGGGTAACTTTGTGACAAAAATTAGAAAAATACCTATGGAATAGCAAGAGATAGCTTACCGAAAAATGTTTCCCTAATTTGACGGATTTCCGACTAGATAGCTAAATAATAATTGTAGTTATTATGTAGGTAATTTGATACAGAATAACTACAGAAACATAATATATATATATATATATATATATATATATATATATAGGGAAAAGTGAATACGTGGCTGTCTAGTATGTAAGCTTAGATATAGAACCTCAAATACTATGTCGTTTCGACTTAAAACTACGTAATATAGCTACAAATACTAAATTTTAAATAAAGCTATTCTCCTATTTTGACTCCCAGTAATATCGAATTATGATTGTTTCCTTTCATTTCTACTTTAACAAATTATTTTACGATTTTTACTCACTTTAACATTGCTATTAACATTTATTATTTACTGAATTTCCGTCATAATTCATATGGATACTTTTACAGCTATAAAATATATGAACATTTAACCGATGTCACAAAGAAAAAAAACCATAAGTCTTATGCCGTTTTTTTGTTCGTTGTTTGTTTATCCCATGAGGTTTTTCTTATTTGATATAAATTATTAAAAAGTTTAATGTTAGATATGAAAAATAATATTAAAAGAAAATAGGCATCTGCAGAATTCTCTATGCCTTCCTTTCTTCTGCTAATTTACATATGTGATTGCTGCAACCAATTTGCTTATAATTTTTTGAGTTCCACGTGTTTAAAGAATTTGATTAAAAAGAAGGAACCTAAATTCGTTAAGGATGGAAATAAAGGAAACAATAATAATCCAAAATATCTAAGACTAAAAATAGGAAATTGTTTTATTTAAAATTTAAGATTTGTACTTAAACTACGTAGTTTTAAGTCTATACAACGTAGTATTGGTAGTTCTATGTCTAAGCTTATATACAACACAGTCACATATTCCTTTTGCCCATATATATATATATATATATATATATATATATATATATATATATATATATATATATATATATATATATATATATATATACACATATATATATATATATATATATATATATATATATATATATATATATATATAATTTTATAGGTATTTCGTAGGTAACTTGCTATAGAATATCTAGGGAAACGGAAAAAAAACGAGATTTTATAAATTTGTGTAGGTAATCCGTAATAAACGTTTTAATTTCCCTTCTTTTTATTCTCTAGATTATTACTAATATTTTTTATTTTATTTTTATTATTGTTATATTTATAATTATTATTTTATTTTTATTGTTACATTTATAAGTATTATTTTATTATTATTATATTTATTTTAGATTTAAAATTATTATGTTTTATTTATTTATTTATTTATTTAGTTACTTATTATTATTATTATTGTTATTATTATTATTATTATTATTATTATTATAGAAGACAACCAAATGCTTATTATATACACAAAAAATTTCAATTAAATAATCATTTAAGTAGAATAAGATGAAGAGTTAAACAGTTTCAAATGAATATTATTCAAGATAGATGACTTATCTTCAACCACATTCATTTGAATGTCCTGCATTTTAAGAGATAGATAGATAGATAGATATTTGTATGAATCTCCACCAATCACAATATGACACGTCAATAGAGATTTAACATTATATAGAACTAAAATGAACATACACATAATCTTAAATATGACTTGAGCATTCTGAATCAAGATAGAGATTTTGGTCGAAAGCACTACGACTTTTGCCAAATGTGATCATGGCATATCAGAATGTGCTCGAGCCTTTTTCAAAAGCGATCCACCCTATAGAGTAAGAAAAGTGTGTTCCTGGTATAGCAAATGAACTCCTACCTTCACCAAATGCGATGTTGATGAAGGATGTACTCTTTTGATGCACTAGTTCATCTTGAATGTGTTTGATAAACCTGAATGTGCTCCTAAAGTTGTGAATGTGCTCCTGGATGTGATGATGCCTCCAAAATGCATTACTTAGGTGTTTCTAGTTAAGAGTTATAGATGATATTTTGCACGATCTTTTGAGAGGGTTCCATTTTGTGGTCAAATTTAAGGTCTTTGTGATCTTGATTATACTATTACATTGTTTGAACTAAGTAAATAAGAATACTCCCTCTAGCCATTTGGACGTAAGTCACATTTACCGAACCACGTTCAATACTGTGTCTTTGTATGTGTTTCATTCTGCATGAGTTTTAGTTTATTCCATCTCAAGTGGTATTTGAGTTATGGTAGGTAATGTAGACTGAACAAATGTCGCGCATAAGTTAAACTTGAATAAATTCAATTGTTCGAATGACTTCACTTTATTATGGAAGGTAAAGACGATGGATCTTCTGGTTCAAAGGTTTGTGTAGTGCCTTTGGAAGGAGAAGCAAAACTAACAAAAAAATAGCTAAAATGTTGAAGAATGATATTCTAGCAAAAGCGTATAATGCTATTATGTTATTCTTGATGGAGGGTTGTGGATAAAACATTTTGTTGCTAGGCTTTAGGAGAAACTATGTGACAAATATCAGACCAATTTTATCAAGAACTGGTTGTATCAGAAGCAATGTGTGTATAATCTCTAGATTAAAGAAAATACTCAAGTAAATGATCGTATGGACAACTTCAATCTTATCCTCCTAGATTATTTATAAGGATTTAACGTAAAGATTGAAGATGAATATTAAACTCTCACTCTATTACGTTCACTATTGAATTCATATAAGAATATCATTGATACCATGTTGTATGGTATAATAATTATCACTATGAATGATGTGAATGGTTCTTTGTTATCTAAAGAACTTAAACAAAAAGTTTATCGTTAGTGAAACTCTTCTTTTTCAAATGTGTTGGTTATTAATTTATTATGTTAGATTGGTATTTGGTTGTTCATTTTATTTTAGTCAATGTAAAATCCTAATTAATAATTAATTTAGAGACTTGTATAATTCATATAAGTTTAACACGTGAAAAGTTACCCAAATTGACTTGTTGAGGGATAGAGTACGTGTGAACTAGAATCCAAGGAGGAGGACTTAGGGTGACTACATGTAGGGTATGGAAGGTACTATTGGGCCCGTATTACTGAAAGCACTCGGTCTGTATGCAACCCAAGTAAGAATCCTTAGGATGCTAAGGAGCAAGTAGGGATGAGTAGTCAAGTGTGAGTATGCTCGAGCGAGTCTCTGATGATTTTATGTTGTGTTTCAGAGACATCATGGTGGGTACACGCCATACCCTAGAGAGCAGTGGTTAGCGATGATGAGATTCGCAGGATGATTCACGATGAGGTGGCCGCAGCCATACGAGAGGCTATTTTAGAGATGTTTGGGTCTATTAATACCACTTTGATCGAGACGTTTAACGAGTGATATGATGCAGTTCCTGAGGCGGCTACTGCTGCTGCCAGGCCACAGGGAGGTGACTCGTTGTTGTACCGGGAGTTCAGCAACACAAAGCCACCAGAGTTTGATGAGACTCAGGATCCAATTGCTGCGATAAGATGGATCTTTGATATCAAGATGTGTTTCTACACTTGTTCATGCGTAGAGCATTTGAGGGTATTGTTCGCGTTGAACCAGCTTCGTTTGGGAGTGAAGGACTGGTGGAAGTTTGTGATGGACAGTTTTACTCCTGCATAGCACACTGTAGTGACTTGGGAGAGGTTTACTGTGATGTTCCGAGATGAGTATGTTCCCCCGGTGGAGTGGGAACAGTTGGCCCAAGAGTTTCTATCTCTTACGCAGAAGACAAAGTCGATGACTGAGCTTACATGAATGTTTCATGAGAGGGCATTGTTCTGCCATGAGCATGACTGAGCAGGCGCACATGAGCCGGTATTTGAGCATTGTGAGGAGGGATATTCGAGAGTTCGTGGCTAACTCGTCTTATCGGACATTTGTTGAGCTTCAGAAAAATTCCAAGAGGAGGAAGAACGAGCTGGAGACTCAGGCCAGGGAGGATGCGGGGTCTCAGGGGAGAGACTGGAGGCCGCCGCAGAGGACTGGGGGCCAGAAGGGCCGCACTTGTGGAAGGTGTGGCAAGAGTCACGAAGGGTCGTGCCGAGCAAGGATTTGCTACAAATATGGCAAGGAGCGGCATATGGCGAAGGATTGCCCCATGGGGTTTGCTGTTTGCTTCCACTGCAGCCAAACCGGCCACTAGAAGGCCGAGTGCCCCCAGCTTTGTCAGGGATCAACACAGGGATCTACACTTGCTGCTTTGCATGCTACTGATAGTCGGTCGGTGAAGGCCGAGGTTCCGAGGGCTAGTGGGAGAGTTTTCAGCTGACAGCGGAGGAGGTTCGCACAAAACCTGATGTCATGGCTGGTACGTATTTCCTTATTTATTTATTTTGAAATTTATTGTGCTTATTTTGTGCTATATTTAGGCACATTTCTTGCGAGTTATATACCTGCTTTAATGTTATTTGACTCGGGTGCGAGTCGATCCTTCGTGTCTTTAGCTTTTAGTCATCACATCTGTATCCAATGTGAGGCATTGAGTCGGCCTTTGAGGGTTTCTATAGCTGACGAGCATATGGTTTTCGTTGCTGATGTGTTCCGAGGATGTGTGCTGGAGAATTTTGGTGTTGATTTTCCGATTGATCTGGTACCGATTGCGATGGGGGATGTTTGTGTCATCGTGGGCATGGATTGGTTGGGAAGTTTTAGAGCCGTGTCGATTGTGAGCGTCGGTTGGTGACTATAGGAGACCCCAGTGGGGGAGTGCTTACAGTGTATGGCGAGGGTACTAGATCTGGGTCAGCCTTCTTCTCTGCTGCCAGGGCAAGGCAGAGTTTACGGCAGGGTTGTATGGGCTTTTTGGTGTACATGATGGATATACAGATTGTTTCAGAGAGACCGAGTTTTATCTCCGTGGTTCTGATAGTGTGCGAGTTCCCGTATGTTTTTCCAGAGGAGTTACCAGGTATGCCTCCCGAGAGGCAGGTGGAGTTCCGAATAGATTTAGTTCTGGGCGCGGCGCCTATTGCCAAGGCACCTTATCGCCTTGCGCCACCAGAGATGCAAAAATTATTCTCAAAGCTCCAAGAGCTGTTGGGGAATGGATTTATCAGAACGAGTAGCTCGCCGTGGGGAGCGCCGATCCTTTTTGTCAAGAAAAAGGATGGTTCACACCGGATGTGTATTGATTACTGGGAGTTGAACAAGCTGACGGTCAAGAATCGTTATCCACTTCCAAGGATCGACGATTTATTCAATCAGTTGTAGGGGGCATCTTGGTTTTCCAAGATTGATTTGAGATCTGGATATCACCAGATGAGAGTATGTGTAATGCCCGTAGATCAAGGCTAGTTAATTTAGAGACGATAAGCGTCAAAAATGACTTTTTGATAGAAGATTATTTAGAATGAATAGTCTTAAACTAAGTTGTAGTATATGTTACAAGGATTCCGTACATATAAAGAACGCCGAAATCCGAGTTATAACGAAGAAGTTATGACCTGTCGAAGTTTCGCGACAGAACCGGCACGACACAGCGCGACGTAAAAAGTGAATTTATGTTAGAGCGATATTTAGCCGTAGCAATCTAAATGAAACTCGTAGAATACGTTAAACCATGAGCGTGCTTAAAAAGAACGTCCAAATCTGACTTCGTATGAGGAAGTTATGATTTTTCTAAGTTTCAACTTAACAATGTGCATCCCGAATACTCGATTTGAGACCGAACGGTTTTTAGCTGAAACAATCTAAACGAGAATCGAATATCTTGTTAATTGTAGTGAAACGATAAAAAGATAGGCGAAAACGGACATCGGATGAAGAAGTTATGAATTTATAACGGAGTTTTCCTGTCCCGGCCTACTAAAAATAAATAATAAAAATAAATTCAAAATTAGCCGACGGAGTCTAAACAAAAGTTGTAGAACGTAGCCTCACCTACGCGGGGATATAAAGAACGTCAAAAACGGAGTTCGTATGAGGAAGATATGAATTTTTGAAATTTATTAAATATTTTCGATATTAAATTTAAATATAAATTTTCGATATTATCCAAGGGGGGAATCACCGGGCTTATCCAGGTTACGCCCAACGTAACCTAAGATTACGCCCAACGTAAATCGTGAATCCAGACCCTATAAAAGGGAGTCGATTGCAGCTGATTCATTTGCTCATTTCTCTTCTTTCTCTCACGTTTTTGCATCGTTTTTCGTACAAGAATTATCCCGAAGCCCCGATATCATTCCCGAGCCCCGAAGCAAGTCCCGAGGCCCCGAAGATCCCGGGAAGTGAAATTCCCAAGCCAAAGCTCTGCCCGCGAGGAGCCCGGTTTTTGTGAAGATCTTCCAGATCTACCGAATAATACTACTTTTACAAGCCGTAGTGCGGTTCGATTATCTTCTGATCAAGTGAGTGTATAGTTACTTTATTCTAACACATAGATATAAAGTACTGGATATGAAATACGTGCTATGTGTTATATATTATTTGTCTATTTGAGATGGGCTTGGAATTGATGTTTTTATACGGGTGTTAAATGATTTAAATTGTGCTTGTATTTATATCAACAAAAATGTTGGGTAGAACATGGGTAGATGGAATAGTTGGTGACGATGCGACTTCGTGCCTATCAAGTAAAGCTTTGGTGACGATGCGACTTCGTGCCTATTAAGTAAGCTTTTGTGACGATGCGACTTCGTGCCTGTTTGATAAACCTTGGTGACGATGCGACTTCGTGACTGTTGTGTAAACCTTGGTGACTATGAGACGTAGTGCCTATTGTATGAACCCTGGTGACTATGTGACGTAGTGCCTGATGTATAAACCGTGGTAGCAAATGGACCTTGTGCCAATTCCTTAGGTAAATCCTTAGGAATGAATGAATGAAGGATAGTGGATTCTTAGGGTAAACCCTTGAGAAAATAAAGGAGATATGGGGATGGGTATTCAGGTTGATTGTTTGATAATTGAATATAATAAATGTATTATTGTGGGTTGAGAACCCTATATGCTCACCAGGCTCCCAAGCCTGAGCCACTCAGTTTTCTTTGCATTACAGGTAATGCCACAAGGATATAATTTGATGGACTTGACGAGAGATTTTGGATTATAGATCAGTAGTTATTAATAATTGTTGTAAGGTTTATTTTATATTGTTTGTGCTTTTGGTCTGTATCGAACATGACAACCCGGGGTTTTATTATTTAATGAAAATACATTCTCTTTGAGAAATGTTTTGATAAATGGTTATCATATTTTTGTTTTTGGGAACAAATGTCGCAACAGTTTTCTTTAAACGATTACTCTGATTTTAAAAATAAAGCATAAAAAAATCGGTCTTTTCTGGCCGTGAAATTTGGGGATGTCAAAGTTGGTATCAGAGCATTAGTTTAAGCGAACTAGGAATTTGTATGATCTCTAGACTTAAACTTAGAATGCTAAGCGATGATTGTGAGATGAGTGTCTACCATATTTTAAGACACGAGCACTAGTATATTTTAGGAAAATTGCCTAAAATGCTATTATGTGCAAATTGTTATATGTTTGCCATATATGATATTATTTGTTCGGATCTATGGTCTGTTGCTGACCGGATCTGGAAACCTTATGAGTTTAGGATTCTAAGCGTGCGTCTACGATATTAGAACTAGCATGTAAATGTTTCGGAGTGATAAGGATTATTTGAATATCTATCGTGAATAAGGATCTAATTTCACCTTATTCGGTGTATAGATAAAAAATGGTGAGAACGAGGAGTGGAGTTGGAAATGCTGATGAAAACAGGAATCAAATATCAGTGATTGAACAAATACCTATTGTAGCAGCAGCGCCTGAACCAATGACAATGGCCGGAGTTCAAGTGATGATCCAAGAAATGTTGGATCATCAGATGGAAGAAACCAGACGTCTGATTATGCAGAATCGCAAAGAATTTTCATTTCAAGTTGAAGAGCCCGAAGTAAATGGAGGGCAATCTGAAGGAGGAAACTACAGTGGGACCGTTGGTTAAGCCAATCCACCAATAGTTCGCCAAGACAACCAGGATGGAGGAAATGACGGACATGGATGCAAGTACAAGGATTTCATGGCATCCAAACCACCGTGTCTTTCTGGGAGCCCGACACCGGTGCAAGTCATGGACTGGATCTCCGAGATGGAGACAATGTTCAAAAGTTGCGAGTGTAGCAACAGACATAAGACCGCTCTTGCAATTCCTCTGTTAAAATCTAGAGTACTGAGCTGGTGGAAATTACTGGCTGGTTCGATGCCCAAGGGGGAAGCTAGCAAGATGTCTTGGGAATAGTTCGTGGTGCAACTGGAAATGCAATACTGCTCTGAGCAGGATCTTCTGGAAATCAACAATGAGTTCCAGAATCTGAAGAAGGGAAAATTGAGCGTCACTGAGTACGCTACAAGCTTTACGGAGAAGATGAAGCTTATTCCATACCTAATTCCAACGGAACTTTCCAAGGTCAACAAGTTTGCCATGGATTACCAGCGGACTTTGGTCCAATAGTCAAACAAGCAACCACTCTGAAAGGCGCCATCTGGGCAGCCAAAAATGTTGAGACCCAAATAAAAGAAAAGGGTCTGGAGAGAGCTGAAGTTGGAGAGAAAAGGAAACATGAAGGATCTTCAATGATCAACAAAGAAACAAAATTCTCGAAATCTGGAGGAAGAGATGAAGCTAAGTGGTGTGAGAAGTGTAAAAGGAAACACTTCAGGAAGTGTAACGAGGAGACGACCTGCTACAAACGTGGGAAGATAGGGAATTTCGCCAACAAATGCGCAGCTAACAAAAAGGTGTGCTACAGATGTAATGAAGAAGAGCATGTTTTTAGAGACTGCCCAAAGAAAAACGCAACGCCACAGCCAAGGGCATTCCACATGTTCCTCGACGAAGCAGAAAACGATGGGAGGATTATAAGATGAAGATTTCATATTAATATATAAAGTCTGTATCGGGAAGCATAGCCTGCTAGAGGCATAGTATAGGGTGAACTTGAACTTTTGTGTAACAGTTTCAAGAATTAATATAAACCCTGGTTTTGTTATCTGATGTGTTGAATAATTATATGATTTATGTATGGTGACTTGGTTAACTGCGAGACAATACTTGGGACGAGTATGAGTAGGTGTGAATGGTAGTAGAGATCTACACTACCGGAAGCACAGGACTCACGCTTGGATCATGGGAAGTCGCAAGGTTACCAAGAAGCTAGTAATTGATTCCGTTTTATTTAAGTATGTCATTACCATTGTTTCGGTAATGACTAGTAAGATGGTTGTTATTTCGAACCTAGTGGTCATATCAATTGAGTCCGACTATGATAAGAGGTCATCGGGACACGAACCATCAGTTAGTTACAATAGATAAATGAATGTATTTATCCTAAGAAGAAGAAGGAGTCCACAATAAGGATTTATTTTGTAACTTGAAGGTTACGATTGAAAGTCCAACATAGTATGAAAAGCAGATGAAAAATTGAGCATCACAGTTATTAATAAGGATGGAAATTTAACATAAGGACTGTTTCGTTGATGATTCCGGGATGTAATCATCCTAAGCGGGAGATAATTGTAACGCCCGTAGATCAGGGCTAGTCAATTTAGAGACGATAAGCATCAAAAATGACTTTTTGATAGAAGATTATTTAGAATGAATAATCTTAAACTAAGTTTTAGTATATGTTACAAGGATTCTGTACGTATAAAGAACGCCGAAATCCGAGTTATAACAAAAAAGTTATGACCTGTCGAAGTTTCGCGACAGAACCGACACGACACAACGCGACGTAAAAAGTGAATTTACATTAGAGCGATATTTAGACTTAGCAATCTAAATGAAAGTCGTAGAATACGTTAAACCGTGAGCGTGCATAAAAAGAACGTCCAAATTTGACTTCGTATGAGGAAGTTATGATTTTTCTAAGTTTCGACTTAGCAGTATGCAGCCCGAATACTCGATTTGAGACCGAGCGGTTTTAACCGCAACAATCTAAACGAGAATCGAAGATCTTGTTAATTGTAATGAAATGATAAAAAGATAGGCAAAAACGGACGTCGGATGAAGAAGTTATGAATTTATAACGGAGTTTTCCTATCCCGGCCTACTAAAAATAAATAATAAAAATAAATTCAAAATTAGCCAACGGACTCTAAACGAAAGTTGTATAGCGTAGTCTCACCTACACGGGGACATAAAGAACGTCGAAAACGGAGTTCGTATGAGGAAGATATGAATTTTTGAAATTTATTAAATATTTTCGATATTAAATTTAAATATAAATTTTCGATATTATCCAAGGGGGGAGTCACCGGGCTTATCCAGGTTACGCCCAGCGTAACCTAAGATTACGCCCAACGTAAATCGTGAATCCAGACCCTATAAAAGGGAGTCGATTGCAGCCGATTCATTTGCTCATTTCTCTTCTTTCTCTCGCGTTTTTGCATCGTTTTTCGTGCAAGAATTATCCCGAAGCCCCGGTATCATTCCCGAGCCCCGAAGCAAGTCCCGAGGCCCCGAAGATCCCGAGAAGTGAAATTTCCAAGCCGAAGCTCTGCCCGCGAGGAGCCCGGTTTTTGTGAAGATCTTCCAGATCTACCGAAGAATACTACTTTTACAAGCCGTAGTGCTGTCCGATCATCTTTTGATCAAGTGAGTGTATAGTTACTTTCTTCTAACACATAGATATAAAGTATTAGCTATGAAATACGTGCTATGTGTTATATACTATTTGTCTATTTGAGATGGGCTTGGAATTGATGTTTTTATACGGGTGTTAAATGATTTAAATTGTGCTTGTATTTATATCTACAAAAATGTTGGGTAGAACATGGGTAGATGGAATAGTTGGTGACGATGCGACTTCGTGCCTATTAAGTAAAGCTTTGGTGACGATGCGACTTCGTTCCTATTGAGTAAGCTTTGGTGACGATGCGACTTCGTGCCTGTTTGATAAACCTTGGTGACGATGTGACTTCGTGCCTGTTGTGTAAACCTTGGTGACTATGAGACGTAGTGCCTATTGTATGAACCTTGGTGACTATGTGACGTAGTGCCTATTGTATAAACCGTGGTAACAAATGGACCTTGTGCCAATTCCTTAGGTAAATCCTTAAGAATGAATGAATGAAGGATAGTGGATTCTTAGGGTAAACCCTCGAGAAAATAAAGGAGATATGGGGATGGGTATTTGGGTTGATTGTTTGATAATTGAATATAATAAATGTATTATTGTGGGTTGAAAACCCTATATGCTCACCAGGCTCCCAAGCCTGACCCACTCAGTTTTCTTTGCATTACAGGTAATGGCACAAGGGTATAAGTTGGTGGAGTTGACGAGAGATTTTGGATTATAGATCAGTAGTTATAAATAACTGTTGTAAGGTTTATTTTATATTGTTTATGCTTTTGGTCCGTATCAAACATGACATATAAGGTTTTATTATTTAATGAAAATACATTCTCTTTGAGAAATATTTTGATAAATGTTTATCATATTTTTGTTTTTGGGAACAAATTCCCGCAACAGTTTTCTTTAAACGATTACTCTGATTTTAAAAATAAAGCATAAAAAATCGGTCTTTTCTAGCCTTGAAATTTGGGGATGTTACAGTATGTGAGGAGGATATTCAGAAGACGGCCTTTAGAACTCGTTATGTGCATTACGAGTTTGTGGTGATACCTTTCGGGATCACCAACGCACTGACAAGATTCATGGATCTCATGAACCGGGTGTGTAAGCCTATGTTGGACCGGTCAGTGATCATGTTCATCGATGACATCTTAGTGTATTTGAGTTCTAGAGAGCAGCATGTGGAGCATCTGCGAGCGGTTCTTGGGGTATTGAGGTCGGAGAGGCTGCCAAAATCTCCAAGTGTGATTTCTGGTTATGAAAGGTCCAGTTCCTGGGACATCTTGTTAATCAGAATGGGATATTGGTCGATTCGGCCAAGACTGAGGCAGTTATGCGATGGGAGGTGCCGAGATCCCCATCCGAGATTAGGAGTTTTCTGGGATTGGCCGGCTACTATCAAAGATTTATCAAATATTTCTCCAAGATTGTGGTTCCTCTCACCAGATTGACCCGGATGGGCGTTACTTTGTTTAAAGGCCTGAGCAACAGGCATCATTCGAGACTCTTCGCCAGAGATTGTGCGAAGCTCCGTTGTTAGCCCTTCCAGAAGGAGTGGAGGACTTCGTAGTCTATTGTGATGCATCTATTTTAGGGATGGGTGCAGTGTTGATGAAGAGGGGTCACGTGATAGCATATGCGTCGAGGCAGCTAAAGCCTCATGAGACGAGGTATCCCACCCATGATTTGGAGTTAGGGGTAGTGGTATCCGCCCTCAAGATTTGGAGCCACTATCTCTATGGTGTCCGGTGTACCATATACATGGACCATAAGAGCCTAAAATACCTGATGGATCAGCCCAACCTGAATATGAGACATACGAGATGGTTGGATGTAGTGAAGGACTACGACTGTGAGATCTTACATCCCCCTGGCAAGGCTAATGTGGTAGCCGAGGCCTTGAGTCGTAGATTCGAGAGCGCTCCGATCCATGATGTGTGTATGAGAATGACGGTGATGACTCCAGTCTTAGATACCATCCGAGAGGCTCAGGTGGAGGCTGTGAGACTGGATAACCACAAGAGAGAGCATGTGATTGGCAGGTTTCCGAGTTTGTGACAGACATTCGTGGGCTTATGACCTTCCATGGGCGGATTTGGGTGTCCTACACAGGTGGAGATCGTCGTGTATTATTGGAGGAGGCTCATATATCGAGATTCTCGATCCACCCAGGGGCCACTAAGATGTATTTGGACCTGAAGAGAGATTATTGGTGGCCCTGTATGAATATGTATGTGGCATGGGTAGTTGAGAGGTGCTTGACCTGTCCTCGGGTTAAGGCGTAGCACCAGCGTCCATATGGTCCGTTACAACCTTTAGAGATTCCCCAATGGAATTGGGAACAGATTTCTATGGATTTTATCACCAAGTTACCGAGGACTACGCGTGGAGTTGACACGATATGAGTGATTGTAGACCGGCTGGCGAAGAGTGCTCACTTCCTCGTTATCAGTGAGATCTCTTCTGCAGAGAAACTGGCCGAGGTTTATGTGAGAGAGGTGGTAGCTCGACATGGAGTGCCCGCCTCGATAGTGTCAGATCGATACGTGAGTTTTACTTCCAGGTTCTGGAAGAAATTTCATGAGGAGTTGGGTACCCGGTTACATTTCAGTATCGCTTACCAATCGCAGATAGACAGACAGAGCGAGCGGACGATTTAGACGCTTGAGGACATGCTGCATGCATGTGTTATGGACTTCGGAGGAATTTGGGACACTTATTTGCCCTTGGCTGAGTTTTATTACAACAACAACCATCATTTGAGTATTGGTATGCCTCCATTTGAGCTTCTTTATGGGAGGAGGTGTCGCACTCCCATTTGTTGGGGAGAGGTAGGGCAGCGAGTGATGGGTGGCACTGAGATAGTGCTGAAGACTACTGAGCAGATTCAACAAGTCAGACAGAGGTTACTGACGACCCAGAGTCGCTAGAAGAGTTATGTAGATAGGCGACGATCCGAGTTAGAGTTCCAGGCCAGAGATTTTGTACTCCTGAAGGTATCCCCTTGGAAAGGGGTGATTCGATTCAGGAAACTGTGCAAGTTGGGGCCTCGGTACATCGGTCCTTTCAGAGTGACCACCAAAGTGACCGGTTGGAGCTACCTGTAGAGTTGAGCCAGATTCATAACACCTTCCACGTGTCCTAATTGAGGAAGTGTGTAACCGATGAGACGGCAGTGGTACCCCTAGAGGACATTCAGGTGGATACGAGCCTGAATTACATTGAGAGGCCGATCGTGATTTTGGACCAAAAGGTGAAGGTTATGAGGAACAAAGAGGTGCCCCTAGTTTAGGTCTAGTAGCAACATCAGAAAGGGTCCGACTCGACTTGGGACCCGGAGTCAGAGATGTGAGAGCAATATCCTGAGTTATTTTCGGAGCATGACTTCGAGGGCGAAGTCTGATTCTAGTGGGGGAGAATTGTAACATCCCGAGTCTAGGTATACCTCGTAGCCCTTTGTCTTTTGAGTACTTATCCATTTTAGTCCCTTTTTGAAAAAAGGTGGTGAATGAGTACACGGGGCGTACGCGACTGTACGCTCAGCGTACTCATATGCGTGCATTTGACGTAGAAGCCACCTAGTACGCTGGGCGTACTAGGCCCATAGTGAAAACCCTAATTTAGGGTGAGACCCCTATTTAAAGGATATGATGGCCTCATTCATGGCCACAATTCTCAAACAACAACCCTCCTACACCTTAGTTTTCGTTCTTAGAGTTTGTGAGTGCATTTGAGAGCCTTGAGAGTATTCTTGTGTTTCTTTGGAGTGAAGAAGTAGCCTTGAAAAAGAAGGAGTGGGATTCTAGGCTTTGGATTTGAGCTTATCTGAGTGTGGAGCTTTATTTTGAGGTATAAAGCTCAAAGCTTTATCACTCTTTTGATTTGTGCATCATAGTAGAGTATTTTAGGGTTTTGTCCCAAAAGTTGGAGACTTTATGAGATATTGAGCTCCAGAGACTATGATCAACCCCCTTTGAGTGTATTTAGTGGTATAATGTCATAAAAATCCAATCTTGGACGTTAGAAACCAGCCATGCATGAGATATGGGCTTTTTGAGGTAAGAGAGTGAGTGTTTTGTGTGTTTGTGACCGTTCCAGCCATGTAAAGGCTTAAAGTCACTGACTTTATGGACTAAGAGCTATTAGGGAGTCCAGATCTTTGATACGAGCCAAGGTCTTAACTGATTAAGACCAACTAAGTAAGAAGAGTGAGACTAGGATGTATGTTGGGCGTAATACCAGTACGCGCATCGTAGGGGTCGAGCATCCCCAATGCATGCATGACAACAGAGTACGCCCAACGTAGAGAGCTGGTACGCGTAGCGTACTCTCTGTCGTTGACTTTTGGTTGGCTTTTAGGGTTTGGTCAATTTGTTGACTATTAAGGCCATTGAGAGGTAAAATGGTCTTTTACCCTTCTGTGAGTTTGTAGAAGGGTTAGTTTAGCTTATTGAGAGCCGTAATTAATTAGGGATAATTGTCGTATGTGTTAGGAGGAGGCTAGACCCATGATTTGAGTTTGAGATTAGCCGATTTCTTACGAGGTGAGTCTTCTCACTATACTTACCATGAGTGGTATCTTTGTGTGACCGAGATGTCTTATGTGCTTATATGTGTATTGTGATATTCTGCATTTTGTCTTTGTGATTTATGCTGAGTATTATTATTATGAGCTTACTGAGTTAGGACCGGAGACTCCACCCGAGTTGTAGGACCGGAGGGTCTCCACTGGAACACATTGACCAGAGGGTCGTATTGCGTTAGCCTCGAGTTGCTAATGTGATGTGTGTGGTATTTTGGGGAACTCACTAAGCTTCGTGCTTACTGTGTTATGTATTATGTGTTTCAGGTACTTCTTAGGATCACGGGCAGACATCGGCTTAATTGTACACACACCCGCATTGGAGACATGTTTTCGGAGGATCCTGGATTTGTGATAAACAATTTTTGAAATATATGTTGAAATTTGATACTTGAGATTTTTGAGAAAATGTGACATGTGTTTGAAAATGAAAAAAATTGTTTGAAAATTTACGTTGTTACATAATATATCAATAAATCACTTATCAAACTCTTTCTCCAAAAAGTCATCCTGTCAAGTTGCTATGGTGAAGGCAACCCAAAAAGATCATACTGCTATCAGATCAAAGACATATCAATGATGATTATGAGCTTAGACATCTAATCCAACAATTGTAACCCCTCTACCTTCACAAAATGACATTTTCTACCATCAACATTTTAAACCTACTTTTAATAATGACAATTTTCACCTCTATATCCTTTAAATTTCACGTTGACCCTATATTTTTAAAATACTTTGTAAAATGTCATTTTTCACCCATCTATTTTTTAAAATTTCATTTTGATCCCATCGACTTTGAACTTTGTAAAGTATCACTTTCATTCCCTCCATTTTGTTATTTTTCATGTTTATCCACATAGTATACATAATCCGATTTCCCTTGATATTTTCGTTCGTTAACCTAAAAAAAATTATGGACTTACTTTTATGTATGTGCGGCATAAATTTAATCTGGTCAACATTTCAATGTAAATTTAGAACTTTTGTTCGTCAATTTGAACCCAAAAAAAAAAAAGAACAATGTTTTTTTTATCTATTTATCGGTATAAATTCGAGTTTGTCTACGTTTTGACGTAATTTTTTTCTACGTTTTTATGCTTATTTTTATGTACGCTTCCTACTTATGAGTAATGTCATATACAATACGTTTTTTTATTTGAGTAAAAAAATTTACTTACTTATTTTGATATACATATCGATAAAAATATCAGTTTCTTTATGTTTTGTGCTTATTTTTATGTTTGTTTTTTACGTATGAATTTGATCACATATAATACATTTTCATTCGATAGTATATATATTAGAGTTGGTCACTGGTATCAACCTTGTATGGTTATACACCATCAAATGCAAATATACCTAACTTTTATCAATACAATCGTTAAAATCCAACTTACAAAACGGATTGGTGCTGCACGCAAAATCCTAGTTTATATCAATTTGCAATTGCATACCGAATCTAGTAATAATTGGGATGAATGAAGCATAGTTATTAATAGTTTGTAATAATTGGTGATGCAAGACCCATCGGTAATGTAAAATAATATTGAAATATGGGATTTATCAACAGCACCAAGGGCCTAATTTTATAATGTGTGAAATCGTAAAGATGAAGAGACAAAGGGTTGCAGGCATGTGGCCGACAATAATGAAAAAAACGGAAGTAACAAGTGGATTTTGAGATGATTATTTATAACTAGTTTACTACATTTGGAAACGGTGGTTATAGAATTAAGTAAATATTTATAGTAAAAATTTAAAATTATTAATTAATTATTTTAAATAAATTATTAGTTAAGAAATATTTTTTAGTTATATAATATTATAATCGTTAATTTAAATAAATACATAAAATTATATCACCTTATAATCTATATTAATTTTATTTAATTTTTTATTCTAATGTTATTAATTTAATATATTTAGAATGAAAAATTTAAAATTTTGAAATTTGAAATTGAAAATCAATAGGTTAACAAATGATATTACATTAATGACACATGACAAAAAAAATAATAAACTTATTCTTTTATTAAAATAAGGATTTTGTGAATTTGACCGTAGAAAAATATGTTCATTAAAGTACAAGCTAAGTTGTGTACATTGACTACATTCCATGAAAAATGTCTTCAATGCATGATAAGTAATTATAAAACTCATGTATAAATGATATAATACATGTAGAAAACTAGAACTAAAGCAGTTAATATGTGCATAGACTGGAATTGCTATTTAAAAACAGTTGCATATCGTTGATATAGATATATGATGGACTTTTCTTTTTAGAAAAAATGGGACAAGTTTGTTCTTAAACTAGAAGAATCTAAGAACTCAAATTATCACATGTTTCATATGGAACAATAATAAGTGAATCATCATGCAAACAAAGCTCTAACAAAAAGCTTATAATTAAATATAATGATTCATATTTACTGATAACCAAGTTCTGTCGGACACCTTCATCAACCTCATACTCTGGATCTCAACTCTGATGGAGCCTTTATGGAATTTGCAACATCGATCACAAAGCGATATCTAACATCAGATTTCAAGAGACGATCCATGGCTGTATTCACATAATCTATTGGGATAACCTCTATATCTGCTGTAATTCCATGTTTTGCACAAAAATCAAGCATCTCTTGAGTCTCTTTCAGTCCTCCAATATTACTACCACCAACAATCTTCCTCCCTATCAATTTTTAAACCATTACTCTAGAATTTATACAATCAAACAACCAATTTCGAAACTAGTTAGATATATGGAGTCTTGAGTCTAAGAGAGAGGCACAATCTAACATCTAACATATAAAGAGGTAGTTAGGACGATGGGAGATTAAACTAGACTCGTTGAGCCCTACATTTGAGGTATTTCACCTACGGGCAGAAATAAGTCATGTTAGGTTCAGGTTGACATGTTTAATTAAAAGGGTTGGGATTTTTCAACTTTTAAGTAATTCTTTTCGTAATAAACAATGTTAAATAAATAGGATTGAAACCTGATTGATCCATTTAAGTAAAAGGATTCCTCATGTGAAAATACGAGAAATCAAATACAAGTTAATGAATTGCGTTCTATTTTTATTTATTAGATATAAAACAGTTATCTATCCATACTAAATTAAATAAAAAATAAAAAATGATTATTATGACTAAAATATTGACATGGCTAAAGTCAGATCGTGTTTTAAATGGGTTTGGTTGAATCACTTTTTGTCAGCACAAATTAAAGCATTCATAATGGAGAGTTGAATGAAAGAGTTGAATGATGTGACAAATCTAGTAGTCATTCAATGAATGAAATTCTACAAAATTCTTCATTGCTATTAAATTAATTTGGTGTTCATTGAACCCTTCAATGGAAGAAAAATTATAATAATAAGGTTTTCTAATACTTAAATAAATATACCCTTCAATGGAAGAAAAATTATAATAATAAGGTTTTCTAATACTTAAATAAATATTTAAATATGGTCCATTGAACTTTGTAAGTTCACTGCATTATATGGAAAAAAAAAGATAAAGAGTTATATAGAATATATAATGATAATATAATGCAAAAAAAAAGATAAAGAGTTATATAGAATATATAATGATAATGTGGAAATACATTGGATTTTAGGAAGTTCATTACATTATGGATGTCATAATATGTGAAGTCTATAGTTATCTTTGTGTGTGTGTGTGTGTGTGTGTGTGAGAGAGAGAGAGAGAGAGAGAGAGAGATATGGATACTATGTGTAGACAATGCCATCACTTCATGTGAAGTCTATTATGGATGTCATAATATGTGAAGTCTATAGTTATCTTTGTGTGTGTGTGTGTGTGTGTGTGTGTGTGTGTGTGTGTGTGTGTGTGTGTGTGTGTGTGTGTGTGTGTGTGTGTGTGTGTGTGTGTGTGTGTGAGAGAGAGAGAGAGAGAGAGAGAGAGAGAGAGAGAGAGAGAGAGAGAGAGAGAGAGAGAGAGAGAGAGAGAGAGAGAGAGAGAGAGAGAGAGACTCAAACATATGGATACTATGTGTAGACAATGTGCCACACCAAAATAGCCTTCACATGAAGTGATGGCCGATGTGATTTGACCAAACATGTATTCAATCCTAGAGATTAGGTGCTAGACCCCGATACTGATATGAGAAGTACTTCATATTCTCTCAATGAGAGGTTCTAAAGGGAGATAGCGACATAAAAAAGAGTCCAAACATATATAGATGCAGATGGGACTGTATGAGCTAATGTAGGACCGATACCAAAAAAAATAATATGGACCAAGTTAAGTTGAACTAGTTACCTAAGACCAAAGGAAATGCTGGTAGCTCATGTGGCACCCCAGGCATACCAACAAGAACAAGCTTTCCATCAGTTTTCAGAATATTAAGAAACGGCACAATCGGATGAGATGCAGAAACCGTATCTAAGATACCATCGAGCGTTCCAGTAGCAGCCTACTCACAAAATCAATATACACAAGTTAGGCAAATATATAAATAATTAGTTTATGCAAAAAGGATTATTCTTTGAGCCGGCCCACACCACCCCTAACCCCACCCATATCAAGATCATCTAAGATATAAATAAAGTACAATAGTGGCACATTATAGTGGTTGGGATAAGAGGCAAGTGCACTGAATAAAGCTCAATCCACATTGGAATTGATATTCAAACCCTTTACTATTTTTGTAATGGAAACAAATAATTTGTTCCAACTAGTATATAAATTATAGATGAAATTTAGAGTGCCATTGACCTGCATTTGGTCCATGTCTTTGCTAACTATGAAATGGTCAGCTTTAAGTCCATCGAGCGCTTCCTCCTTCTTGTCTGGGGTCGTACTAAAAACCGTAACTTCTGCCCCCAAAGCCTTGGCTATCTTCACTGCAACATGACCGAGGCCACCAAGACCAACTATCCCGATCTTCATACCAGGCTTGTCTAGTCCGTAGTGTTTGAGGGGGCTGTAAGTTGTGATCCCAGCACATAATAATGGTGCACCGGAGTCAAGTGGCAAATTGTCTGGCCAATGCAACACGAAGTGCTCATCAGCAACCATGTGATCAGAGTAGCCACCGTATGTGATTGTGCCATCGGAATAATTAGGAAAAGCATAAGTGAAGGTCATCTTCGGACAGAATTGTTCAAGATTGTTAGAACAGCTTTGACATGATCTGCATGATCCCACCAAGCATCCAACACCAACTGTTTCACCAACTTTGAATGTCTTTACTTTGCTTCCTACTTCTGTCACGACACCCACAATCTCATGCCTTCATTTGTCATTATAAGATCGATAAATATATGCGTACATATTCATATTGTAGTTCTAACAGTTTAAAAATAAAAGGGGTCATATATAGAAGCTGTACCCTGGAACTACCGGATAGGTAGTCACTCCCCATTCGTTCTTGGCAAAATGAAGATCAGAATGGCAGATTCCACAATACAAAACTTTGAATCTCACGTCTTTATCCCTTGTAGCTCTGTAACAAATCAATGACAAATGACGTCACACAAATAACTTTACTTTTCAACTTACACTAGTCAAAGCAACCATTCTTGTTAGTGGAATCAAAATAGGAATGATAGAAAATAAAACTAAAAGAACCATAGTTGGATTTGTAGTCTCTGAAGTGCTTACCTTCGGGAGAAGGTGAGGGGTGAGAAGGTTCCAGAAGTGTCGCGGGCAGCATAACCGTAGGCCTTGATGGGATGCTCTGACTCTGGTGATTTCGCCATGTTTGAAGCTTAGATTGATGCAGCAGAAGCAGATGCAGTGAAGAGAAGAGAGTGTGTGTGTGAGGTACTTATAGCCAGGCTGATTCAAACCGAAGTTTAATAAGGTCAGACTAACGAGGTTGCTCGTCAAAGTTGTCGTGCTAATCTGCCTAGTGGCGTGCGGAAAAAAGAAAGAGGTCACGTCCCGCATTTACTTTAAATTAATCATATTACTTCCAAACCATTTGCCGTTGGAGCATAAACACCTCATATTTTTTTATATGATTAGTCTTGGAAAATATATATTTTATCGTGCGTTTATAACGATATATTCTTATATCTTATATAAAATATATATTATACTTCTTACACTTGTTAAACTAAACTTACCGAACTCCCACTAATTAATATTTTACTTTTTAGGTGTTAATATTCTTATTGATAATTAATATTTACAGATTTGTACGTATATAAACATTATTATTATTTTTTTGCCTAACAAGGATAAAATCATATGAGTAAAGTTTGTATATCAATAAAAAAACATAGTGGATTTGGCAAACGATCCCAAAATGGATGAGGCACGTGGTCGGCCAATCCAAGAGATATATAGTCCTAAGCAATATAATATGAAGTTATGAGCAGTACATTCTCCCACTTGACATAATCACACTGTACTAGAAAGATAGTCACAAATAACATTACCAGACATGGGTATTAGTGCATATTATTTGTCTAAATTTAGCCCAATTTGAGCTTATTTCTGTTGTATACTTCTAGCCCGTTTAAGGCCTTATTGACTTTGTATTCTTACTATATTTGGAATGGGGAGTGATTCTTCCGCTGCAACTTTTGATCCATCCACTTAAATTTAATTGTTTTACCACCTTTACCCTTTATTTAAATCTATAATTCTAAACATATGACTCTATGACATATGTGTAAAATCTTTTAAACAACCTTTCTTCCTACACTTGTGCATGGGCCTGCCATTTAAGGACATGTTTCGCAAGTTAGTTGGCAACAAGTAGCGTGTAGCGAGTAGCTAGTAACTGGTAGCTAGTAGCGTTTTGTTAAACAATATATGAGATATCTTTTAGATTTAGAACGTTTTATTTAAACTCAATGTTAAAATCTTGTAATGTCAAACCATGTTTTTTGTTTAAAACGAAATTTTTTGCCAAACGCAAGAAGCTAGAAGCTCCCAAACACTTTCAAATGTTATGCACCAAGCATGCCCCAAATCAACTAAACTAACATTTTTTTCCTTCATTTTTATCTTTTATATCATTCTCATTTTACATTTAATTTTTTTAGTATTTAAAATCCGTTTATAAAGTGAAAGATTCACCCTCGTTTTAATAATTAATTTTTTTCTTTAATAATCATTTTTTTTTTATAAACATAGTAATAAATATAACATCAAATTAATACATACTAAATCACAAATAAAATATTGTCCAATAAAAATATTTAAACTAATATATATCAAAATAGGGATGAATGATTGGTATCAAATTTCGATCCTGTGTCGATACATAATTTAAACATATGAGACGGTACTCGATACTTCAAAACCACGAAATTCGAGATCTGATATTGTCGGTATCAGTGTTAGTAGCGAAAATCGATACCGATAATGTTAGTTCAGTTTGATACTTAGATATCGCTTTTCACCCATTTCGGTATTTGGGATTGTCGGGTTGGCACTGGTTCGATTGATGCTCATCCCTACTTCAAATATTTAAACTATTAACAAGTCATATCAAAGATCCCTTATAGTTTGATGGGTTGAAGATGAACGATTGAATGGGTAATCTTTTGTGATTTGACATGTATTAGTATGAAGTTTTAATCTTTTGTTAAGTGGTTAATTACATAATAGTTTTATATAGTTAATATGTTTATAACATCTCTTAAGAAATAGAGATGATGGGTGTTTGTTTGGATGGATTAGTTTGATCTGATTTAATTAAGTAAAGTCAATTTGATTTCGATTTTTAAAATATGGATCCAAATAGTTCAAACTAAATACAAATCCGAGATGATCTGATCTAATTACAATTCGGTTGGATCGGTTTTTATAATTCTTTTTTTTTTTAAATCAGAACATTTTAAAACAATATATAATTATAATATTATCCAATTTTTATTAAAAAATCAAAAACAATTTATTTAGTTGTGATTTAAAGTTTATAAACAACTACTAACAATCTATATTATAGTTTAATATTGAATAGATAAAAAAACAAAAAAACAAAACAAAACTAAAAAACAAAAAATAAAACTTTTGAAAGAAAGTGTATATTATTATTTTAGTATTAGGTGAAACTTTTTGAACTTATTTGAAAAAATAAATTATAAATTAATAAAAAATAAACTATTATTCGGTTCTTATTTTATAAATCAAAATCAATCCGAAATCTAAAACAATAATTCGGTTTCGTTGAAAACCAATTCAAGAATCCGGATATCCGAACCAAATAGTTCAATCTAAATTGTCCAATTAGATAATTTGGTTTTATCCAAATAGTAAACAGCCCTAAAAATGATAGTATGAAGAATGATAAAGAAGCAAAAGAAAAATAAGTCACAAAATAAATTAAAATAATCTTTCATTTCATAAAAAATAAGTATTAAAATAATTAAGTATAAAATAATAATGATGTAAATAATGATAAAAGAAAGAAAAAATTAAATTAGTCTACATCATTTAAATGAGGGACGCGGGCTTGGAAAACACAAAAAGCAGTTTATAAAATTTTAGCAAGTGTATACACATAAAAAACATATTCTCTTCTTTAAGAAAATCTGGTATACCGAGGGCGAACAAGCTCGTGGTCTATGTCGTCATGGAAGTTGTAACGACCCAAATTCCCAAATAAAATTTTCATTTTTAATTAAACAAAACATTCCCATAAAATATGAAATATCAGTGACAACTGTTTTCAAAATCCATAACATCAATATTTTATTTCAAATATCAGAGTGTCCCCATATAAAATGTCAGAAAGTACACGTCACGCCATCAATCTTTGCTCTTGTCCTTAGGCTCTAAAGTACCTGAAACAATCAACAAATTGTAAGCTAAATAAGCTACATAAACCACCTAAGCCATGCATACAAACATATAAGGATGCCATGGGCTCCTCTTAGGGTCTTATACCTACTTGTCATGGGCTCCCTCACATGGTCTTTACCTAGGAATGCCATGGGCTCCCCCTCATGGTCTTATATCCAACTGTCACGGGCTCCCCCATGGGTCTTCCATGCAAATGACATAATAATCAACTAGCATATCATATATCACAGAAATATCTATCATACTACATAACTCATGCATAAACATATAGGGATGTCGTGGACTCCCTTAAGGGTTTTACTCCTATATGTCATTGGCTCCCCCACATGGTCTTAACTACTTACCATGGGCTCCCCCACATGGTCTTTAAGTATGGATACCATGGGCTCCCCCTCATGGTCTTATATCCGACTGCCACAGGCTCCCCCCGGGGTCTTCACATAACCAGTCAGTAAGTACTAGCACATTTTCATATATATGTATATCAGACATATCAGTAGTGAATCCACAATAAACACTACAACTAACTAAATGGGCCAGCATTGGTGCCTTCGACTCATTGGTATGGTGAGGAGACTCACCTCTCAAGAAATGTTGAACTGATAAAGTTAATCCCAACTTGCAGCTCCAACTCAACTGCCTACAATCATCATGTGACTAACTTTGTCAAAATCCCAAAATACCAGAAATACCCTTAAGGTCAAAATTGGTCAACGATAGTCAAAGTCAAGGTCAACAGTCCATGTTGACCCCAACTCGCCGAGTGCATCTAGCGACCCGTCGAGTTCCTTCAGAGTCCAAAAAACCAGGAAAAACCCTAGTCAACTCGCCGAGTTGTCAGGACAACTTATCGGGTCCTCATAGTATCTAGAAAGTGGGAAAACCTGATCCAACTCGCCGAGTCGATGAGGAAACTCGTCGAGTTTTCCCTTTTTTGCACCCATTCGAATTATCCTTTGATTCCAGGGACTCTAATGCTCAGATATGGACTCCTAGTGTGGCCTAAAGGATAAAGTTTCTAACTTTATCCTTTGGTACCATCCTAAAGTCCAAAAACCCTCAACCAAGCCTTGTAAACCCAAAGACTTAACCATTAAGCCCAAGACCTTATAGATCTGGAACCCACCCCATTTCAGAAGAGGTTCTAACCTCAAGGACGTCCCAAAGATTGAAATTTATAGATATGCATGTCCAATGCATGTCTCGAAAGAAAAATGGCTAAAAAGAAGAAATATGCCCTAACTTCCATGCATGGTATCAAAACTTGATCAAAAGTCAGATCCAACCCACTGTGAGGCTCTATTGCCCTGTAGATTCATAAAGTTGCAAGCTTTATGAATCTCATGCATGCACAACTAAGAATAAGGAGTGAAGAAGGGACAAAATCCGAGATCTAGCTATGCATGTACATAAAAATTGGATTTTGAATACTCACAACAGTTCACCACAGTGCCAAACCGAAGATGCTTGCTAGATCCTTGCCTCTTTCCCACCACCTTCTCCTCCTCTTGCTCCAAAATGCCTACGTTCTCACAATATTATGGAAGGATATGGAGATTAGGGTTTTCAATATTGATATTAGGGTTTAGGAGGATGATAAGGGCTCAACCTCTAAGTGTAACAACGAAATTTTCAAAACGAATTTTTCATTTCTTAAAAACATGATTTCATTCCAAACCAACCATAAAAATCCAATGTAACGTAGTTATGATACAAAACATGTCAAATCCCAAGATCAACTAAATCCAAATTCGCTTGCGATTGTGTGTACGGGTCATGGCGGCGCCTTCCCACGGTCCTCGCTAGTACCTGAAACACATAACACAACAACTGTAAGCATAAATGCTTAGTGAGTTCCCAGTATACCACTTATACACATACACCCTTCCAGGCCATGACCTTCCGGTCCATGTATCTCAGGGGACTTCCGTCCCAACCCGGTAAACCTTCCGGTCTTACCCGTGTCGACCTTCCGGTCCACATCCGAATGCCTTCCAGCCCATAACATAATGCCTTCCGGCCCATATCAACATAGCATACAAATCACATACATAACGCATACAAAACAGGCAACTCATACGATGCATATATCTCATAACATACCAGACCTTCCGGTCACACACA
Organism: Lactuca sativa; assembly: GCF_002870075.4. Classification (NCBI taxonomy): domain Eukaryota; kingdom Viridiplantae; phylum Streptophyta; class Magnoliopsida; order Asterales; family Asteraceae; genus Lactuca; species Lactuca sativa. Next base: position 86,781,049 of record NC_056625.2, on the reverse strand, counting down.
GGAATCCTTCCAGGTACAATATAGTGAGAAGATTCACCTCGTATGATGTCTAGTGTCTCACGTGCTTGAAATCTCTGAATCTCGCAACAACAACCTAGCCTCGCCTAATCACATCAAATAATTATTCCAAATCATTAACGGCTCTCAAGGCTATACTATTTTCCTTTCTAAAATTCCACAGAAGGGTAAAAGACCATTTTACCCCTCCTTGACCCCAAAATCCATATGTTGACTAAAACCCTAAAAGTCAGCAAAAGTCAATAGCAAGTAGTACGCGGGGCGTACCAGATCCTGTACGTGGGGCGTACTCTTGCATTCCAGAAACGGGGTACGCAACCCCGTACGCGGCGCGTACTAGGATTACGCCCGTCGTAATGCCCAATTTCTTTATCCAACACATTCAGGTCTTAAACGGTTAAGACTTTCATCCAAACTTCAGATCTGACTCCTCTACTATGTCTTAAACCATAAAGTTGGAACCTTTAAGCCTTTGCATGGCTGTAAGGGTCACTTTGTGCTCAAAACACCTTTCCTCTTTCCATAATGAGACTATAACTCATGCATGCCACAAGATCCACGTCCAAGACTCGATTTTTATGACTCCTCAACACATTTTACACTAGAAAAGGCCAGATCTATGCTTATGGAGACTCCTTGCACATAAAGTCTCCAACTTTGAACCAAAAACCCTAGAAATGGTCCAACAAGCAAAACTTATGAAGAACAAGGAAAGCTTTGAGCTTTTTACCTCAGGAAGGATCTCCACCCACTGTAGAACTCGGATCTACACTTGTTCTTAAACTCCTAGCTCCAACAATGGCTTCTTCTTCTCTTCCTTCACCTTGAAAAGACAACTTCAAGCTCAAAAACTCACACACAAGCTAAAGCACGAATCTCAGCTCTCCAAGGACTCACTCAAGGGTGTATGGTGGCTAGGGCAAAGGACTACATGTTCCTTTTATAGTGCAAGGCCACAAATTAGGGTTTTGCATCTGGGCCGGTTACGCTCGGCGTAACCTTGGGTACGCCTAGCGTACCTGGATGACCCGCGTACAAATTAAGCATGCGAGTACGCGCGGCGTACCCCCAGTACGCCCAGCGTACTCACCCATTACATATTTCACTTTAAGGGACTAATCTAGCCAATTCTCCAAAATAGAAGGGTTATAAAGCTAACTTGGATTTCAGGCTGTTACAATTCTCCCCCACTAGAACCAGACTTCGCCCTCGAAGTCTCATGTTGCGAACAACTCCGGATGCTGCTCCCGCATCTCCGACTCCGGCTCCCAGGTCAGCTCGGACCCTTTCCGATGTTGCCACTGGACCTGAACCAGGGGCACTTCCTTGTTCCTTAAAACCCTGATCCTCCGATCCAAGATTGCGATCGGCTTCTCAGCATAATTCAGACTTGCGTCCACCTGGATATCCTCTAACGGCACCACTGCCGACTCATCGGCAATACACTTCCTCAGCTGCGACACGTGGAAGGTATCATGAATCTCGTCCAACTCTGCAGGTAGCTCTAAGCGATACGCTACCTTGCCCACCCTTGCGATCACCCTAAACGACCCAATATATTGGGGTCCCAGTTTGCCCCGCTTCCTGAATCGGATCACTCCTTTCCAAGGAGATACCTTCAGGAGCACATAATCACCGACCTAGAACTCGAGTTCAGATCGTCGCCTATCAGCATAACTTTTCTGGCGACTCTGAGCGGTCAACAACCTCTACCTAACCTGCTGTATCTGCTCTGTTTTCTAAAGCATTATCTCTGTACTACCCATCACACGCTGCCCTACCTCGCCCCAGCAAATGGGGGTCCGACACCTCCTCCCATACAATAGCTCAAAAGGTGGCATACCAATGCTCGAGTGATGGCTGTTGTTGTAGGAAAACTCAGCCAAGGGCAAATATGTGTCCCAACTTACGCCGAAATCCAAAACACACGCCCGAAGCATGTCCTCGAGCGTCTGGATCGTCCGCTCGCTCTGCCCGTCCTTCTGTGGGTGGTATGCAGTACTGAAATGCAGCCTCATACCCAACTCCTCGTGAAACTTCTTCCAAAATCTGGAAGTAAATCACACATCTCGATCTGAAACAATCGAGATCGGAACTCCATGTCGCGATACCACCTCCCTCACATACAAGTCTGCCAACCTCTTAGCAGAAGAGCTCTCACTGATAGCAAGGAAGTGAGCGCTCTTGGTCAACCTGTCCACGATCACCCAAATCGCTTCGACACCCCTGGCAGTCCTCGGCAATTTGGTGATAAAATCCATGGAGATCTGTTCCCACTTCCACTCGGGAATCTCTAACGGCTGTAACTTACCATGCGGGCGCTAGTGCTCGGCCTTAACCTTGCGACAGGTCAAGCACCTCTCTACGAACCATGCAACATCCCTTTTCATACAGGGCCACCAATACTCCTTCTTCAAGTCCAAATACATCTTAGTAGCCCCGGGGTGGATCGAGAACTTCGATCTATGCGCCTCTTCCATCAAGACGGTACATGTCCCTCCCACAAACGGTACCCAAACCCGACCCTGAAAGGTCATAAGTCCTTGACTATCGGTAACAAACTCCGATACCTGCCCGATCACCCGCTCCCTTTTGCGGTTCTCCGGTCTCACGGCCTCTTCTAGGGCCCTTCGAATGGTGTTTAACACCGGAGCCATCACTTTCAATCTCATGCAAATATCTCGAATCAGGGCGCCCTCCGCCCTACGACTCATGGCATCGGCTACCACATTAGCCTTGCCCGGGTGGTACAGGATCTCACAATCATAATCCTTTACCACATCTAACCACCTCATCTGGCGTATATTCAGGTTGGACTGATCCATCAAATACCTCAAACTCTTGTGGTCCGTGTATATCGTACACCGAACCCCATACAAATAGTGACGCCAAATCTTGAGGGCGAACACTACAACCCCCAATTCCAGATCATGAGTGGGATACCTCGACTCATGGGGCTTAAGCTGCCTCGATGCATATGCTATCACATGCCCCATCTGCATAAGCACCGCTCCTAATCCAGAAATCGATGCATCACAATATACCACGAAATCCTCCATTCCTTCCGGAAGGGCTAACACCGGGGCTTCGCATAATCTCTGGCGAAGTGTCTCGAACGAGGTCTGCTGCTCCGGACCCCAAGAAAATGCAACACCCTTCTGGGTCAACTTGGTAAGTGGCACGGCGATCTTGGAGAAATCCTTAATAAATCTCCGATAATAACCGACCAATCCCATAAAGCTCCTGATCTCAGTGGGCGATCTCGGCACCTCCCACCTCATGACTACCTCAATCTTGGCCGGGTCGACCAATATCCCATTCTGGTTGACGAGATGTCCCAAAAACTGAACCTCTCATAACTAGAAATCACACTTGGAGAATTTGGCATAAAGCCTCTCCGACCTCAATACCCTGAGAATCTCTCTCAGATGCTCCTCGTGCTGCTCTCTAGATTTCAAATACACCAAAATATCATCAATGAATACGATCACCGACCGATCCAGCATCGTCCTGCACACCCTGTTCATAAGATCCATGAACGCAGCTGGTGCATTGTTGAGCCCAAAAGGCATCACCGCGAACTCGTAATGCCCATAACGAGTTCTGAATGCTGTCTTCTGGATATCTTCATCTCGAACCCTCATATGATGATAACCTGATCTCAAATCTATCTTGGAGAACCAAGATGCTCCCTGCAACTGATCGAGCAGATCGTCGATCCTCGGTAACGGATAACGGTTCTTGACCGTCAACTTGTTCAACTCCCGGTAATAAATACACATCCGGTGTGAACCATCCTTCTTCTTGACAAAAAGGATCGGTGCTCCCCAAGGTGAGCTACTCGGTCTAATAAACCCCTTTCCCAACAGCTCTTGAAGCTGCGGGGATAACTCCTGCATCTCTGGCGGCGCGAGGCGATAAGGCGCCTTGGCGATAGGTGCGGCTCCCAGAACCAAATCGATACGGAACTCCACTTGCCTCTCGGGAGGCACACCCGGTAGCTCCTCAGGAAAAACATCCGGAAACTCGCACACTATCAGAACCTCATCAATCGAACTTGGCCTCCCAGCGGCCACTCGTGTGTCCATCACATAGGCTATGAATCCACTGCAGCCTTGCTGCAAACTCTGTCTCGCCCTGGCAGCCGAACAAAACGCTGACCCATATCGGGTTCCCTCACCGAACACCGTAAGTACTCCTCCACTAGGGTCTCGTATCGTCACCAACTGACGCTCGCAGTCTATAACAGCTCCATTTCGGCTCAACCAATCCATGCCCACTATAACACACACATCCCCCATCACAATCGGGACCAGATCTATCGGAAACTCCACACCGAAGATCTCCAGGATACATCCCCGAATCACATCCGTAGCGTACACTGCTTGCTCATCAGTTATGGAAACTCGCAAAGGTCGACCTAACGCCTCTCGATGGATACTAATGTGCTGACTAAATGCCAAGGAAACAAATGACCGACTCGCACCCGAGTAAAATAATACCAAAGCAGGTACAGAAGTCACAAGAAAAGTACCTACACATAACATCATATAAGCACAATATCTCAAAAGAAAAGATAAATACAGAATACATACCAGCCACGACATCGGGCACTGCGCGGACCTCCTCCGCAGTCAACTGGAAAGCTCTCCCACGAGCCTTCGGAGCCTCGACCTTCACCGGTCGAACCTCGGTGACCCTAGCAGCAGGTGCAGATCCCTGTGCTGACCCCTGATGCAACTGCGGACACTCGACCTTCCGATGGCCAGTTTGGTTGCAATGAAAGCAAACCATAAATCCCTTGGGGCAATCCTTGGCGATATGCCCCTCCTTGCCACATTTGTAGCAAACACCCGATCGACAAGCTCCCTTATGACCCTTACCGCACTTCCCGCAAGTGCAGCCCTTCTGGCCTCCAATCCTTGAATCAGCGGGCTTGGCCAGCTTGGCTGCCGGCTGAGACTAAGTCGGTCACCATTCCGTCCTCTGATACTCGGCCTCCTCCCTAGCCTGAGTCTCCAACTTGATCTCCCGTTTCCGGGCATTTACCTGAAGCTCAGAAAATGTACGATACGTCGAGTTCAACACGAACTCTCGAATGTCCCTCCTCAAAATGACTAAATACCGGCTCATCCGTGCCTGCTCAGTCGACACCTGCTCGGGGCAGAACATCGCCCTCTCATGAAACTTCCAGGTAACCACAGTAACCGAATCATTACCCTACTTGAGGGTCAAGAACTCTTGAACCAACCGTTCCCTCTCCACTGGGGGAACATACTCATCCCTGAACATGGCGGTGAACCTCTCCCAGGTCACCTCAGAAATCTCTGCCAGAGTGAAGCTCACCGTCACGAACTTCCACCAATCCTTCGCTCCCAAGTGAAGCTGGTTCAAAGCGAACCGCACCCTTAAGTGTTCCGGACAAGAACATGTATAGAAACATCCCTCAATGTCAGAGATCCATCTCATCGCAGCAATCGGGTCCTGCATCCCATCGAACTCTGGTGGCTTCGTGTTGCTGAACTCCCGGAACAACAATGAGTCACCTCCCTGAGGTCTGGCAGCAACAGTAGTTGCAGCAGCCGCAACCTCAGTCACTGCTGCATACCGCTCATCAAAGGTCTCTATTAATGTGGTCTTGATGTCTCCAAACATCTCTGGAATCTCAGCCCGGATGGCAGCGGCCACCTCCTCATGAATCAATCGACGAATCTCCTCGTCGCTGACACCACTGCTCTCAGGTGTGTGTCGAGTCCCATCCATGATGCCTCTGAAATACAACATATAAATATCAGAGACTCGATCGAGCATACTCGCACTCGATGATGCAACCCTGCTCGTCCACCGATGTCCAAAGGATTCTTACTTGGATTGCCCACTGATCCGGTGTCTTCAGTAGTACGGGCCCTATACTACCGACCACACCGCATCAGCATTCATCCCAAGTCCTCCTCCTTGGATCCCAGATCACAAGTATTCTACTCTCACTATGCATTGGCTACCCTTCGATAGACCTCTCATGAGCTCCTAACTGCTACCTACTTGCTCTCAAAGCAGCTCAACAGCAGAAATCTCCTAGGCTAAGGCATCACAAATCAGGCCACTCTAGTCCTAATATGAATACCTAGCCTACTCTAGCATGCATAATATAACATAACATATCTCACAACACATAATTTAAGGGTATACTGGGGATTCACCGTTCGGGCGCTGGCTCACCATACACACTGCTCTGATTTGGTTGTCTCAAACCTCTTGCTCTTTTAGAAAATTTAGTTTTTTTATTGTTGAAAATTTCTCAAATCCTCAGTTTGAGTTCAGATACGCCCAAAGGTGCATTCGAGTTCCTCAAACCAAGGCTCTGATACCAACTTGTAACAACAAAATTTTCAAAACGAATTTCTCATTTCTTAAAAACATGATTTCATTCCAAACCAACCATAAAAATACAATGTAAAGTACTCATGATACAAAACATGTCAAATCCCAAGATCAACTAAATCCAAATCCGCTTGCGATTGTGTGTATGGGTCATGCCGGCGCCTTCCCATGGTCCTCGCTAGTACCTGAAACACATAACACAACAACTGTAAGCATAAATGCTTAGTGAGTTCCCAGTATACCACTTATACACATACGCCCTTCCAGGCCATGACCTTCCGGTCCATGCATCTCAGGGGACTTCCGTCCCAACCCGGTAAACCTTTCGGTCTTGCCCGTGTCGACCTTCCGGTCCACATCCGAATGCCTTCCGGCCCATAACATAATGCCTTTCGGCCCATATCAACATAGCATACAAATCACATACATAACGCATACAAAACAGGAAACTCATATGATGCATATATCTCATAACATACCAGACCTTCCGGTCACACACAGGTATCCTTCCAGGTACAATATAGTGAGAAGATTCACCTCGTATGATGTCTAGTGTCTCACGTGCTCGAAATCTCTGAATCTCGCAACAACAACCTCGCCTCGCCTAATCACATCAAATAATTATTCCAAATCATTAACGGCTCTCAAGGCTATACTATTTTCCTTTCTAAAATTCCACAGAAGGGTAAAAGACCATTTTACCCCTCCCTGACCCCAAAATCCACATGTTGACTAAGACCCTAAAAGTCAACAAAAGTCAACAGCAAGCAGTACGCGGGGCGTACCAGATCCTGTATGCGGGGCGTACTCTTGCATTCCAGAAACGGGGTACACAACCCTGTACGTGGCGCGTACTGGGATTACGCCCGTCGTAATGCCCAGTTTCTTTATTCAACACATTCAGGTCTTAAACGGTTAAGACTTTCATCCAAACTTCAGATCTGAATCCTCTACTATGTCTTAAACCATAAAGTTGGAACCTTTAAGCCTTTGCATGGCTGTAAGGGTCACTTTGTGCTCAAAACACCTTTCCTCTTTCCATAATGAGACTATAACTCATGCATGCCACAAGATCCACGTCTAAGACTCGATTTTTATGACTCCTCAACACATTTTACACTAGAAAAGGCCAGATCTATGCTTATGGAGACTCCTTGCACATAAAGTCTCCAACTTTGAACCAAAAACCCTAAAAATGGTCCGAAAAGCAAAACTTATGAAGAACAAGGAAAGCTTTGAGCTTTTTACCTCAGGAAGGATCTCCACCTGTAGAAGCAAAATTGTAAAAGTCGAATATTGTGTTTGTATAGTTTCACATCTTTATGTTATTTTACTAAGTCAAATTTGTGTGAAGTATAATGTTTAGACTTAGTATATTTTTTGTACACTCATGTTCCCTATAAATAGGGACTGAGGATAGAAGTAGAGGATAACTTTCTGAAACGTAAATATCCTTTCTGCTTATTCTGTAATCAGTCTTCATCAATATAAGATTTGATTAATATTTACTCTTCGTATTCTTACTTTTCAATCACTCAAATCATATTTTCTTTAGTAAATCTCGATAACAATTCTCTTTAATTGGTATCAGAGCAGGATTCAAACTACATCGATCTGATTTTCGTGTTAGAATCATTTGCTTTTTGAGTTGCAACTTACTCAAAATTTTCCGTGCATTTTGGTTTTGAAAATCAAATTTGATCTTCAGATTTGAATTGATTCTGTCTTTGAATTGTTTAGTCGAGTAATCGATCAGTGATTTGTGATCGATTCAATTGATCAATTCTCAATTTCATCAAGTTTTTCAAGCTTTCTGAAAATTTCTGTGTTCATCAATGGCGAACTTCAACATGAATACAATGACTTCCTTCTCTCACTTGCTTGGTTCCTCAACCAAAATTCCGATGTTAATTCCAGAATACTATGATCAGTGGTCTGATAGAATGGAAGATTACTTACATGGAATTGATGAAGCACTTTGGAATTGTATCGATGGAACAATGCAAGCTCCTGCTAATGTTCAACCATGAGGGAACTAAGAGGTGCTCTTCCTCCTATGGTTTATAATTACATTCGTAGTTGTAAAACAACAAAGGAAATCTAGAACACTCTAAAAGAGAAGTATCAAGGTAGCGAAAAGACGAAGATCAACTCTGTGAAGCAATGTCTAGTTGAACTGAAGGAATTCAGACAAAAGGATGCTGAAACTCTTGAAAATTACTATGATCGTCTGAATGAGCTTATGTTTCGCTGCAATAGGTATGGAATCACTAGGTTTCTCATGGAGTTCAATTTAACTTTCATTATGGGCCTTCGCAAGGAATGGCGAAGTGTGAGCATGATGATTAAGAATCAACAGAGTTTTGATACAACTCATTTGAATGATCTCTACAATCAGCTGAAAACACATGAAAGTGAAGTTTCAGAAATGTATGAAGAATCAAAACAGAGTATTGGAGGTCCTTTGGCTCTTGTTTCAAAGGTATCAGAAGTTGATGTTAATGAAAAACATGGTACAGATAATGAAGGATTTTTGATGAACTCTGATGATAAAGCTGTGGCATTCTACTCAAACAACAGAGTTAAGAAGTTTTTCAAAAAGCCTTTTAATCCAAAAGGAAAGGCTAGTGATGCGAAGAGTGGAGTCACAAAAACTGGAGGGGAGGAGAAGAAGATAATGGAGAAAGCTGAAGAGAAACAAAAAGATGCGAAAGAAGTGAAAAAGCTGAAAAGTGACTCATGAATCTATTGTCACTACTGCAATGGTGCGAATCACTTTGCAGTCGATTGCATGTTGCGAAAGAAAGAAGAAAAGAAAGAAAAAGTTAAAGATGAAGCATACTATTCTGAAAAGATTGAAGAGTTGCGCGCTAAGACAAAAGGAGTGTCTCTAGTTGCGAAGGGTGAATCTGTTGATGAAGAGAGTGGAACGTATCAGATCTGGTCATCAGGATCTGATGATGAAGAAATGAGGCATCCCACACATGGAGCCATGTTCGCAAGTTTTAAAGATTGCGAAGAGGACTTTTTCAGGGAGATGTTTTGCATCTAAATCCACGGACAAATCACCCATGACCACCAAGGTACGTGCAATACTTGAATCTTTTAATATTCCTTTATCTGCTTATGATGCAGAAATCATTTCATTTGATGATACTGTGGCTTATTTTGATTCTGTTATTGTGTCTGCTAGTGCTGAAGCTCAAAAATTAAATATGAAACTAATGGGTTTTGGTCCTAAGAACATCATGTGTGCTCATGCAAACCCTAATGCTTGGATCTAGGTTTCTCTATTGTACATGCAAGTTATCCAAGACTATAAACCCTAATTCTAGCATTCAAGTAATCATATTAACATAAGAATGGGTTTAAGATATTACCTTGATTGTTATGTAGCAATAACAATCCCAAATCCTTCTTTTAGAAAGCTTAGAGTCACAAATGTCACTCCTCTAATGGTTCACAAACACCATAAGCAAGAGGATGAAGAGGAGAGAGGATGGAGGCTGCCCAAAACGTGTTCTAACCCTAGAATAAAGCTTCTCCACGTTTTTGGGTCATAAGGGGTCTATATATAGTGAGGCTATTAGGGTTATCTAACAAGGAAACCCTAATTTGGATGCTTAAGCCCTAAGCAACCCATAGACTCCTTTAATTAAGGCCTTGGACGATTTCCTTATGGGCTTCCCCATAGAATTCGTCCACCCCTTAATACAAGGCAATCCATGGCCCAAATTGCAATTATCTTATAATTACGATTCCAGTCCCTTAATTTAATTAATCTCTTTTAGTCACAAAACTAATTACCAATTAATTCTTGACTAATATTAATTAAACAATATGATTTCTCCTTTAATATATTATTCTTATAATATATTAATAAATCATATTTAATCCTTTCTCTCCATAATTCATCCTATCAAGTTGCTTTGGTGAAGGTAACCCAAAAGGACCATGCACCATCGGGTCAAGTACATACCAAAATAGTTATGGACTTAGACACTAATCCAATAGTCTCCCACTTGGATAAGTCTAATAACTATTATGCGTATGACTTCAGATCCTGATCTGCAATCGTAGCTTTCCAAAGCCGCTGTTAACTCTGATCCTATCAGATACGCGTGTCCTTTAGATAAGGGATCATATATTCCTCCATTCTATATATATATATATATATATATATATATATATATATATATATATATATATATATATATATATATATATCGTAAGACATGATTTCTAATCATTCTCTTTGTACTATTTCTCGACTTCCGATTTATGACGACTGACTAATTGAACAAATCAAATTAGCCCTAGCCCGGCCGAGCATTTACGTTTGTCATCACTAAATCATCTAGGGGCCCAAAGATATCGCTTTTATCCTACCTTGGATAAAAGGAACGGATAAACTTTGATACAATGCTTGCTTGCACTCACTCACTGAATCACACACAATAATATGTTTTATAACACCAAGTTACTAGTGCGTTTACATATTATCAATGTGCAACCGATTTCCAAGATACAACTCACACATCTCGGTTTCAAGAATATAAGATGTTATCATCTCACCAATCACTCGTGATACAATCCATAGAGTGATCCAACTGAGCGTGGGTTTAATCCAATGCTCAAATTATATTCATAAGCACTCATGAACGTTGTAGCAAACATTTGCTTATGTCTAATGCTCTGTAGACAATCCACACACCAATTCACGTCAGTCTTCATTCATATCTACTTCCAACATATGAACGACTGTGGCCCGTTCGAATAATTCGATTATTCTTAATAAACTCAGTTATTCTGGATGTCAAAACATGCAAAGTGAAACACAAGACTAATACTAATCCCATATGGCCTCAAACCTTTGAGTATAAATAAAACTCCTTTTATTTATCACCATACCGATTACTCATTATTTGTCGTTTAGGGTAATCAACTTCTTACTTGAATTATTACACTTGTCCCATGCTCTTAGCATGCAAACAATGTTTATTTATGGTTCTTACTTTGTGAAATAGATCAAACTGAACACATTTCCAATCATTCTCATTTCACAACTCCAAATCCTTTTTCATAAGTGTGAGAATATCAAATTCTTGTCACTTATAGAATATGCTAGATTCTAACATTTTATGCAACGATCCTTTCGTAATGCCACTGCACCAAAGTCACAAAGACTATTGCCAATGATATTACAAAGTCCTCTAACGGAGATTGTTACAAAACAATTCCATAGATATGATGTCTCTCACTCAAAGTACATTCCTTTGAACATCCTTTTGCATAAAAGTTTCTAATCTAGACATAGATTTTCATTATCCAATTCTCAATATGGACATGTTTCCATATTTTCCATATGACAACTCATTCTTAATAGAATCTTATCTATTCGTAATGATGTCGATATGGTCCATCCAATATGGAAAAATTTCCATAATTTCCATATGACAACTCATTCTTAATAGAATCTTTCCTATTCATAATAATGTCAATATGGTCCATCCAATACCATGCTTCCAACTACTCACTAGCGATCAATCCTCGTCAAACTTTGGATTGTCCTTTGATAGTTGTTTAATTATTTTTTACAAAACCAATTCTAGTCCCTTTTCCCTCTAAATGCGCTCGACATTTGGAAAATTTTAGAATGGTCAAACATTAAAGCATTTGCAATCGATCCTATACCCAAAGCGTATGGGACACGACGCATAATGTTTTATTTGCTATGTTCTCAAAATTCGAATTGTGAAGACGAATGCCGTAATCATAATCGAAATTTTAAGAACACACTATGTACCCTTGACTAAATTTATTAACATTTCTCAACCTAATCCTTTAGATTTGAAATGAAGCATAATATTCTCTCCCTTAATTATAGCAAAACAACTTTACAACCCTTACGACTTTGCAAGGTATAACTCTTGTTTTCTATAATTAATATTGCCAATTTGCAATACGTGTCTTAATAATCATACAATCATAACATTTATGCTCCCACTATCATGATGATTATTATAAAACATAACACTTATGCTCCCACTAGCTTTGACATGTATTCAGAAACAGCTTAACTTTCAGAAAAACAATGCTTATTGAATTTCTTAAGTTCATGTTTCTAATACTTAGTGCTTTGATAATCTTTTATCAAGGCTTCTTGAACTTATACACCTTGCCTTAGATAGTTCATATGTGTGTCTAAACAATTAAGACTAATTGCCAAACCTCACAATTCAAATCATGGAAAGGGTTACCGTAACCATAATCGAATTCGAGAATGCAATTTTACAATCACTATCTTCTTAAAATCTTTCTTAGTGAAAGCATTTCCTCACAATCATTTTCATGAAGGAGGAAATCTTATGACACTTAGATTTTACTGGTGTATGTGTTCCTATCCATGTGAATTTGTTAAAACCAAAGTTTACGACAAATTCAAACTCATATGGACCGAACTTTCTTAATCTTGATTTCTTGCCTTATGGTAGCACAGCTGCCCACCATGTCTTCCAAGTAGTTAAGCAACTCACCTTTTCCTATCAATGTACTTTTCATTGATCAAGGTCCTTGCCTTTTATACATTCAATTGAGAACTCATAGGACTCACATGCATAATTAACTCAATTGGAACAGCATAGAAAGAAATTAATGTCAACACGATAGGTTGCAAACCTCAACTCGTGTGCTAGTGATGATCGATAAGGTTTATTTAATTTGTTCTTGAAACCTTTCAAGACCATTAAGACTCCTACTTACTCCTTGACATATAAGATTCTCTTGTCAATAACCATTTCTTGACAAACAAATATTCAAGAGTTAGTGTAGCTTTTATCAAAACAAATCATAAATTGGTCCTAGTTGGTCTTTGTCTTATCCAAGACATCACAACTTTCCACATTTGATGAATGTTATAAACCTTCTTAATACTTATCACTCAATGTCACACTCTTAACATTAAGACTTGTTTTGGAACGAAGTATTATTGACTTATCGATTTAACCATTTCTTCAATCCTTGATTCCTCTTCTTAAACATACAATTGTACTCACTTAAAGGATCAATTGAGATATGGTTCTTAATCATTAAGACCTATCATAAAGCATAAAAGCTACTCTCCCTTCTTCTTAGAATGGAGAAACTCTTATCTTTCTGCCTACTTGATTCTTCTTATTCGTTTTTGCTATTGATTTAAACTTTTTCAATCAATTCATAATTACACTTAATCTTGTAAGTATAATCATATTTACTAAACCTTTAGTGAATCATGACGAATATCATTGTTACTCTTATGGTGGACTTGATCAACATGCAACTTTGTGTGCTCGATCTCCTAGTCCTTCACTTGACACTTTGTCAACGAAGTAGTCTAATTTCCAAATATGAAATTTCTCATTCATCATGCAACCAAGTTGCGTGATTCCAAATTTCTGTCCAATTGAAACTTGGGCGATGAGAAACTCTCCCTATTTGGTAAATTCTCGACTTTCCATAAATAACATAAATAAGAACCAAATCCATTACTGCTAATAATAGAAACATTCAAACATCAATTTTTCATATACGCCTTTGCAAGGATAAATAAATAATATAAAATCAAAATTTATTTTATTGCGGAAATTTTTTGTCCTTACAATGCAATTCATTGAAAAACTATGCTAATACATCTTTCTTAGCAATCTAATTCTAACTCTAAGTAGTAGCTCAAGAATCTAATCTTCGAAAAATGCGATCGAAATCCATTCCTTCACGGTTAGATTCTACTCACTTCTTCCCTTAAGCTTTCTTTCTTTTCTTCGATCCTACAAAACATCAATTGTAATCTTATCACATTATGTATTAAGAATCTAGAATAGAAGCTTAAAAGAGTTAGTTAATGGATTTTACCTACATTAGATCCATACGTTTCGACTCTCTCATCTCTTAGATCTCTTAGGTAAATGGGGCAGCTTCGTCTCCAATGCCCTTTCTCTAGGCAATAAAAGCAAATCGATTCTTTTGGAATAGGACATGGAACTACTTCAGACATTGCCTTTCTCTTATGATCAAACCTTTCGATCATAGCATGTCTTTCGTTGCCATTGTCTATATCCATAGAGGTCTTGAAGGCAGATTCACCAATCAACTTTGCTTTTCTATTGCGCCAAACCATTTCTGATTTAGCCGCAATAAGCATATAGGTGAGATCTATAAGGGTCACGATGCGGTTCATCATATAGTACTCTCTTACGAACTCACTATATGAGTTAGGAAGTGACTGAAGAGCCCAATAACCAGCCATCTCCTCACAGACAATGGATCCCAACATTCTTAACCTATCAATGTGTGACTTCATCCCTAGGACGTGTGCACACACCAACTTTCCTTCTTCATGTTTACTTGCCAAAAGGGCTTGAGTGATCTTGAACTTTTCAAGCCTTTGAACTTGTGGGTTAGGGAGAATAATTAGATGAGGAGGAGGAAGTGAAGTATGATCTCTTGTTCCTTGATCGAATCGTGGAATATCATCTTCATGTGGAATGCTTGTTCCACGGGATTTGAGAAGACCATAGTTGTCAAACTTTGACATCTACAAAACGGGAGAAAATAAATTCAAGTTAGTTGATTCCATCGAGTCCTTAGTAAATCACCCAAATGAGATACTAAGGCTAGGACCCAACACAATATTCTACAACTTGGGAGAGGGATGCCGTAACCCAAATTGTAGAACATTTGAAGGTAAGTGAATGATGATTCACTAATTTCCACCATGAAAAACGAAAAAGAAATTTAAGTTTTAAATCTATGAAAACTCCTAGATCCTATGAGATTCATTGAACATTTAAATGGCATGTTTAGATCTCGATATGCCCCTCTTGTTTGTGACTGGGATGCCGAGGATCACAAGCGGGTGTGAATAACCATGCAAACTACATGGTGCCCCCACATGTTACAGTCACCTATTCGATGTGCCGGTAAACCACACACGCTCCACCGAACTATGAAAAACATTGAGTCACCCTTTGCTACCTTTGCTTAGAACCATTTAGTGTGCCGGTACACCACACACGCTCCACTAACGTCTTCGCAAGGGCACAAAGTGTAATTTCATGGAATTACATCAATTCACTTTTGCCTAAGTAACTAAGATTGGGAATTTCAAAAACATTTAGTTACTTTAGTAATTCATTATACTTATAATTGAAGGTTTTCGTCCTATCCTACCCGTTCGGCTAACGACCCTCCACTAGTCAAGAGTGCGGTGGGTAAGAGTGGATACCCATTCAATCGCCATTTTATAGGCAATTTCCTTAAACACCCCTTATAGACCAGCTTCGTGAATGAGGCCTACTAACGGTAAGACTGACTTTTACTCATACATACATATATATATATATATATATATATATATATATATATATATATATATATATATATATATATATATATATATATATATATAATGTTAGACTTTTAATGTTATATATAGTATAGGGTGTATTTTACACTTTTAAAATATTAGGTGGTCAAATTTAACAATTATACTTTTAATTCAATTAAATTTTAAACCAAAAACTTTATGGATTTATTAAACCTCTTTTAATTATACACCTTAATTAATTAATAAAACCATAAGGGTGTGATTTGAACTTTTTCAAAACAATACTAGGGTTTTAGAATTTAACATTCCTAATTAAACTTTTAATCAACTTTTAAATTCCAAAACTTGAGGGCAAGTTTTGAAACATTTCAAAACATTAGGGTTTAGAATTTAAATATACGTCAAAATTAAACTATTAATCAAAATTTAAATTCCAAAACTTGAGGGCAAGTTTTGAAACCTTTTTCAAAACATTAGGGTTTTAACTATTTAAATTTCAAAACAACAAAACTTTTGAGGTCAAATTTAAATTATAAAACCTAAAGGGGAAAATATGAAACTTTTCAAAGCACAAGGATCAAATAACAAATAATCTAAATTAACATTTAATCACATAATTATCCATATTTGATTTATTTAATGATTTCTTGCAAAACAATCTACCAATTCAATCAAAATAATTAATCAATTATCACATAAGGAAACAAATATTTTATTAATTGATAAATATATTCAATTAGATCAAGAATATAGTCAAATATCTCATAAAATCGGATTTATATTGATCTAATATGATAAGGCAACTATCCTTAAGCAAAAATAGCAAGAAATCCCGAAGTTTACTCCATCTGACGAGTTGACTCGTCGAGTCAAGCATGGACTCGTCGAGTCAGCATGGACTCGGCGAGTTCAGCTATGGACTCGGCGAGTCCAGCCTCCATAACACCAAAAATCGAATTTTTCAAACATATAATGCATCAATACAATAGAAACCAGTCTCAGCTCTGATACCACTGATGGGTTTTGGTCCTAAGAACATCCTATGTGCTCATGCAAACGCTAATGCTTGGATCTAGGTTTCTTTATTGTACATGCAAGTTATCCAAGACTATAAACCCTAATTCTAGCATTCAAGTAATCATATTAACATAAGAATGGGTTTAAGATATTACCTTGATTGTTATGTAGCAATAACAATCCCAAATCCTTCTTCTATTGACTTTAGAAAGCTTAGAGTCACAAATGTCACTCCTCTAATGGTTCACAAACACCATAAGCAAGAGGATGAAGAGGAGAGAGGATGGAGGCTGCCCAAAACGTGTTCTAACTCTAGAATAAAGCTTCTCCACGTTTTTGGGTCATAAGGGGTCTATATATAGTGAGGCTATTAGGGTTATCTAACAAGGAAACCCTAATTTGGATGCTTAAGCCCTAAGCAACCCATAAACTCCTTTAATTAAGGCCTTGGACGATTTCCTTATGGGCTTCCCCATAGAATTCGTCCACCCCTTAATACAAGGCAATCCATGGCCCAAATTGCAATTATCTTATAATTACAATTCCAGTCCCTTAAGTTTAATTAATCTCTTTTAGTCACAAAACTAATTACCAATTAATTCTTGACTAATATTAATTAAACAATATGATTTCTCCTTTAATATATTATTCTCATAATATATTAAAAAATCATATTTAATCCTTTCTCTCCATAATTCATCCTATCAAGTTGCTTTGGTGAAGGCAACCCAAAAGGACCATGCACCATCGGGTCAAGTACATACCAAAATAGTTATGGACTTAGACACTAATCCAACAGCAACTAGGTGAGACACAAAGAGAATTAGAAATAAAAAGGAGCAGAGTAGAATAACTTGAAATGCAGATCAAAAATGTAGATTGTGATAGGAATAATCTTACAAATGATGTTAGGTTGTTGCTAGCACAAAGGAACATATATTGTAATTCTGCCAAATGATTGTATGCAAAATTAACTGCTTTACATCATTCTTCTAACATTAGCAAAGAAAAACATAGGAAACTTTTACCTTTTCTTGAGTATGAACTTGAAAAATTTGATGTTGTTTCTTATGATTGCGAAAGTACAATTGCTCTATTTGACACAATTCCTGATGATAGATATCCATATGGTATTGTCAAAATTGATGAATTTCTAAATGCTGATGAGTTAGTTAACATTGTCAATGAAAGTTTGACAAAGAGTGAACAAGTGAAAATCTTAAAGAAAACAGAAACTTCAACTCTTGCCTCTCAATTCAATTATGCTGATATTGATGACAATTCAGATAATGTGAGTGAAATCAATGAGATAGAAGAAGAAGAAGAGGTTGATTGTTCTCAATTGTCAATCATTAATATCACATCTAAGATCAAAGGTAAAGAAATTATAGTTGATTCGATAGTAGAGGATGAAATTGATAAACCTTCAACTTCGCAACATTGTAAGTTTGATAATGTGGAAGTTGAAAGTTGGAAATCTGATGATACTGATGAAAATAAAGAAGAAGTGAAAGATTCACATGAAATACCTCCACGAGTTCTGGTTGATCAAGTGTTTCAAAATACAAAAGAATTTGACAAAATTTTAAATGACAAAGGCGCACATTATTTGGAAACCAACACTGTGGTATATCCATATTTTGTATGCACTGATAAAATCATTTTTCCAAATCAAGTTTTTGTCACTACTGAAAATGTTGAGAAAATTCATCCTGAATTCAACAAAATGATTGAAAAAGATAATCTAAGGTCAACCACTGAAGGTTTTTTCGCAAATCAAAACACAGAAGAAAACAATTTAATTCAAAATCCTTATGTGTTTCAAAAACAAAAGTCATTACAAAAATGGGTGGTTAAAGGTGAAAAAACAAACCAAGATTTTGAAAAAGTTGAAAAACTAAAGGCTGAAGTAAAATTGAATTCTCATGAATTCAAATTGATGGTTGGAAATTATTCAATAGAAAATAATGTTTCAAAAAGAAAAGCAAGAAAAACAATTTTCTGGCAAGTTGTGTCTAATGACAAACCAAGAGCTGCAAAAGAACAAATTTCAAAAACAACATCATCAAAATTTCAAAGAAAAAATAAACAAACAGATTCAAGTTTTCATGAACCAATAAATTCTATTGACAAAATTCCAAATGTTCGCAAATATGACAACAATCGAAAATTTGAGAATTCACAAAAATTTGTAAATAATCAAAAGTTTCAAAATGTTAGCAAATTCACGAATACTTCATCAAGTTTGAAAAATTCAACTCAAGCAAAAGTGAAATTTTCACTAAAACAACCAAAATTTCCAAATCTCAAAACCGACCAAAGTTTCATATACAAAAGGAAAATCTGATGTAAGTACGATAAATCGTTGGTTTGAAGGGAAAGGAAGAAAATATCAAAGTGGGATGTTTTCAGAGCAACAAATCAAAAATGCATTTGAAAAGTTCGCAAATAACTCTTCCACTGCTAGTTCAACATCTCATAATTCGCAAGTTCCGGTTCAAAAATGGAAACCAGTTATCAAAAATGCGAATGTTGTGAAGGATAAGATTACAATCAATGCAAATCCAAAACTATTGAACAACTATATTTCAATATCTAGATCTGATGATGTTGATATAATGGATTCTGTCACAAACAAAGTGAAAACATGGTTTTTAAATTCAAAGAATTTGTTTCATTCTACTAGTGATGGACCCAACAAGTCTTGGGTTCCTAAATTTTTCCAATAAATGCAGGTGATGTGTGACGAGCAATATGATACGAAATGGTATATTGATAGTGGTTGCTCTCGTCATATGACTGGAAGAAAGGAAAACTTGCGAGATTACAGAAGCTTGGAAAATGCAGAAGTAGTCAAATTTGGGAATAATCACAAGTGTCAAGTGAAAGGCTATGGGAAAGTCACAAATGGACAATTCACTGTCAACAGAGTTGCTTATGTTGAAGGACTTCAACATAATTTGAAAAGTGTGTCACAACTTGTTGTTGGTACTGGAAACCAAGTTGTATTTAATGAAGAAGGAAGTATCATTTCAAATGCGAAGTCAAATGAAGTACTTCTCAAATCCAAAAGATATGGTGATATGTTTACACTGGACATCAAACCAATTGTGGGAAAACTTGCTGTGTGTTTACTATCTAAAGCATCTAATGATGTCAGCTGGCTTTGGCATAGAAGATTGTCACACTTGAACTTTCGCAATATTAACAAACTTGTCACTGAAGATTTAGTTCGAGGGTTACCTGTACTAAAATTTGACAATGATTCTCTGTGTGTAGCTTGCAAACAAGGAAAACAACATAAAAAAGGTCATCCGATTGTGATCGATTCAAAAATGGTAGAACCATTGGAACTTCTTCACATTGACTTATGTGGATCGTCGACTGTTGCTACAATCAATAAAAAGCGGTACATTTTAGTTATTGTAGATGATTTTTCTCGATTCACATGAGTATTTTTTCTCAGGTTAAAATCTGAAGTTGCTCAGACTATGATTGATTTTATCAAAAAGATTGAGCTTAGTCTGAAAAAGAATGTTTCCAAAATTAAAAGTGATAATGGTTCTGAGTTTAAAAATCAAACTCTTGATTCTTTTCTCACAAGCAAAGGCATTTCGCATAATTTCTCATCACCATATACTCCGCAACAAAATGGTGTTGTTGAAAGAAGAAATCGATCTCTATGCGAAGCAGCCAGAACCATGTTAACATTTGCGAATCTACCTTAATATCTTTGGGCTGAAGCAGTTTCCACTGCATGTTTTACTCAGAATCGATCATTCATTCATCGAAGATTCAATGTTACTCCATATGAAATAATCAATAATAGGAAACCTAATGTCAAATTCTTTCATGTTTTTGGTTGCAGGTGTTTTATCATGAATCTCAAAGATAATTTGTCCAAATTCCAAGCTAAAGCTGATGAAGGCATATTCTTAGGATATTCGTAGAATTCAGTTGCATACAGAGTGCTTAACAAAAGAACTAGAAAAGTTAAAGAAACTTTCAATTTAACGTTTGATGATTACCATCTTAAACAAATGGATAGTAAATTTGAAAATAAATCAATACTTGTTGATTCAAATACTCAAATTGATAATTCTGAAATAAATGATTTTGATTATGACTTAATTTTCGGAATTCCTGACAGGGCAATTGAAGCGGAAAATAATGCTCCTGATAATTAAACATCAGAATCCTCAAAACATACTGATGATTCGACAATTACTACAAGGTCAATAACTTGCGAAAGTATGCCTGATGCTCATATGGAGGGGGAGCATACGAGTAACAATGAAGATTGTCAGCCAACTTTCGAGGGGGAGAATGAAAATATGAATCATCAAGTTGTGGGGGAGCATTCGCAAAATCAACAGGAACATCATTTTGAGGGGGAGCATCAAGATGAATATCATGTTGAGGGGGAGCATGATGAAACAGAGACAATTAATCTTGATGAAAATGATGAGTTTCATGAACTAAATGATAATTTTTCTGTTGGAGGATCTGGAAATGAAGATATGTATGAAGATGCACCATTATAATTTGATCCTAATTTTCCACCACTTGAGAAATGGACAAGAAATCATCCAAAAGATCAGGTAATTGGTAATCCACAAGATGGTGTGTTGACAAGAGCTCAAATTCGTGCGAAAAATGAGGTACTGAATGCAAACCAAGAACTATGTATGTTTAATGTCTTTATTTCAAAAATAGAGCCAAAGACAGTGAAGGATGCTATGGAACACTCATATTGGGTTGTTGCTATGCAATATGAACTGCCTGATTTTGAACGAAACAAGGTTTGGAGATTAATTTCTAAACCTTCTGATGTTTCAATTGTCGGATTAAAATGAATTTTTAAAAATAAAACCGACAAAGATGGTAATATTATTTGCAATAAAGCTAGACTAGTGGTTAAAGGTTATTCGCAACAAGAAGGAATAGACTATGAAGAAACATTTGCTCCTGTTGCAAGACTTGAAACAGTTCACATATTTTTAGCTTATGCAGCTCACAAAGACTTTGATGTTTATCAAATGGATGTTAAGTGAACATTCTTAAATGGAGAACTTGAAGAAACTGTGTATGTTGAATAACCACCAGGGTTTATAAATGATGAACATCCTGATCATGTTTACATCCTAGATAAGGCTGTATATGGATTAAAACAAGCACCAAGATCCTGGTACGCAACACTTACAAATTTCTTGAAACAATCTAAATTTAAACAAGGATCAGTAGACCCCACATTATTTCGCAAGAAAGTTGGGAATCATCTAATGCTTGTTCAAATTTATGTTGATGATATTATTTTTGGCTCGACTGACCCAACATTGTCAATTGAATTTGAAAATCTAATGAAAAGTCAGTTTGAAATGAGCATGATGGGAAAAATGAATAATTTTCTTGGTTTGAATATAAGACAGAACAGGGATGGAATCTTAATCAATCAAGAAAAATATACGAAGAACTTGCTTGAAAAGTTTGGAATGACTAATAGCACGAAACTAAGAGTACCAATGGCAGTAGGAACAAGGCTAACTCCTTCGTTAGATGCTCCTGCTGTTGTTTTAACACTTTATCGAAGCATGATAGGGTCTTTATTGTACTTAACTGCAAGTAGACCTGATATTATGTTTTCGGTTTGCAATTGTGCTAGATATCAAGCTAATCCCAAAGAACCTCATTTGACTGCAGTGAAAAATATTTTTCGCTATCTTAAGGGAACATTTTCGTTAGGACATTGGTATCCTTCGAAAATGGGGTTTTTCATTCAAGTTTTTTTAGATTTTGATCTAGGAGGATGTACTTTGGATAGGAAAAGTACGAGTGGTGGATGTCAACTATTGGATGGGAAGTTGGTGAGTTGGCAATCGAAGAAACAAACTTGTGTGGCTATATCAACTGCTGAGGCTGAATACATTGCTGCTGCTGCTTGCACATCGCAAATTATTTAGATTCAGAGTCAACTTCGTGACTATGCAATAAAATGAAAAAGATTCCCTTGTATTGTGATTCGCAAAGTGCAATTCGCATTTGTCATAATCCAGTACAACATTCAAAGACAAAACACATTGCTCTTCGAAATTCATTTTGTTAAAACAATTGAACAACTTGCTGATATTTTTACAAAACCTCTTGATGAAAAATCATTTGTTAGAATTTTAGCAGGTTTGGGGATGATTGATGCGAATTCAATTCCAAAAACTCAAGCATGAAAGTTTCGTTCAGCAGTTATGAGTCAAACTTGTTCAGATGTTACTGTTCATCTAGAGGATTCGCATGGCTTCGCATCCACATCTTTTCACATTTGCGATCATAACAACTAAGGTTAGGTTTAAGATGCATTTTGTAGTTTTTAATTTTTGAAAAATAAAAAATTCAAAAAGATTTTATGTTTATTCCATTTTGTTTTTGAAAAATCAAAAATCCAAAAAGATTTTATGTTTATTCATTTTTGTTTTTGAAAAATTAAAAATCCAAAAAGATTTTATTTTGTTATGTTTTTAATTTTGAAAAAAAAATTCAAAAATCACAAAAATATTTTTGTTTTCTTTGTTCTTTAAATATTGTGTGCTGTGAGTTTAGTATAGGGCTTAATGCGAAGAGGTCATGCTTATGTGTTTCTACGGGAAGGTATCAATTAAAAAAAAAAAAAAAACCAGTTAGGATGTCCCTAGAAGCATGTTGCTTGTATGTAGACCAAAAGCCTCAACAAGACTCTATGTGTGAGAAAAGAAAGCCTTAATGATATTATCACATGAAATTTTTTCCCCAAAAAGGCTTATATTCGCATAAGTCAAAAGAGCTACCTTACTCTTCTCATATGAGTTAAGAGTTTTCTGTTTTGTCTATTATAACAGAGGTACACTTCGATTCTTAACCAATCTTTTTATACCAAACAATTCTTTCAATCAAATTTTTTGAAGAGATTTGTCCTTGAGGTCTTTGATCAAAACCAATCAAAACCTAGACAAATCACAAGTCTGTGTTTATGATCTAACATCATGAGACCGTGATGGAAGTGAAACCCAAAAATCATAAACCTTAAGGAATTGACGGGGAACATCGTTCCAGATTTTAACGAAACTTTTGTTTCAGTACCAAAATTTCAAAATTCCAAATCATATTCAATTCGCATGTGTGGTCTTGATCAAACATTCGCAACCCATGATGTTTGTTACCCAACAAGATCCAAAACAAATTTTTTTGGAATATGATTTCTGTGTGAGTTTTATTCGCAAATCCTAGTCATGATAAATATTTTCAAAAGCCAACTTGTCACTGATTACACTGGTCATACAAGTAATTTCGTTTACAATTTCTCACCTTATGTTAGGGCTGATATGTAATGAAATTTGAAACCAACCCAAAATATCGTTTAAAAGAAGCCCTTCGATACTTATCTAAAAGTATTCGATTGTAATTCACGGGAAACTACACAAGATGTTGATTATCTCTCTTGATGATTAACGAAGCAACCTTTGCCTGGGGTTTAACTGCATTCATGTCAAATTGAATTTTTGACATTACAGAATTCCAAATTTTTTTTGTTTCTCATCTTATTATGTTGACACAATGCACACACGAAATCCTTGAGGTTCTGAGTAAAACCAACTCAGGCTGATGATTTCGCAAATCTAGCATATGACTTCACTTTACATCCCAAAAGTGAAAGAGCCTTGCCTCCATGCGAAGGGTTTTAATGGTTCAAATTCTATAACGGGAAACTTGGCAGGCTGTGTACTCAAGATGGTTGGTATTCTATCCGGTTTTCAAGGAGATGTGACAGTTACTTTTAGAAGCATGGTTATCTTTTGCAGTCATGGTCCGATTTTCAAGGTGCCACATCGGATAACATTAAATGTATCCCGCTTTAATTTCAAATCAAATTGGGGAAACTATAAAAGGGAGATCAAGATCATTGTATACGGTTACGCAAACAGAACTCTCACAATACTAAAAAGATTCAAACTTGTTCAACTTCATCTCTTTCAAACCCTAACAATGGCTGCCACTCAATCCAACACTGATGAAGTTCTTTCTTAATCCCTGATGAAAATCCAAAGCACTAATTATCAAGTTGATCTGAATGTCTCTTCTTATCCTGAAGGATTGAAGATGCTCATCGTTGCCCTGAAACGATCACCCCTGTCCACTGCCATGTTTAGTTCCTTCTCTGTTCCGATGACATGGTTATCCTTGGCAGCTTCAATGGCATCATACAACCATACTACTGATGTGATAACCTTCAACTTGATAAACAACAAACGGGTAAAACTTTCCAAGAAGATGTTTGTTGAATTCTTGCAGATTCCGAACAATCCTCCATTTTTCAAACCTGTTAACCCTCAAATCATTCACATGTTCAATGAGATGGGCCATCAAGCAGAGCTTGAGAAGATAAGTGACTTTCGAAAGTCTGGGTTGCCGTGCATATGGAATTTCTTGTTTGGTATTTTTCTCAGATGCCTAACAGGACGCACAGTTGGTTTGGATAGGGGACGAATGGAAGTATATGCCATGGTTATGGGCTTGTACTATGATATCAACGTCGATTATGCAACCCAGTTATGGAAGGAATTTGTTAAGAGTCTCGAAAACACAAATTCTGAAAAAGGGATTTCGTGTGCGAGGTATTGGAGCTTAATTCTGGAGAAGGTATATGAAAAAGAAGGAATTCCAGTCACGGAGGATGTTGAAGTTGCTGAATTTTCTCTATATCAATTTTCGAAGGTAGTGGAAGATGATGAGGAAATTTTTACTCATGTTGCTCGCATTCCAGTTGCGATGCTTTGCAAGGTCTCTCAAACTCACAAGGTCTTGGTGAGATATTTGAAAACAATCGATCAATCGGTGCCTACTGGAGTGTTATTAGATGTTGCTGCACCATCAAAGAAGAAGAAGCCCACAAAGAAGGATGTGAAAGGTCCATCTTCGCAACAGGCTCAGGATGAAGATGTTCATATTGAAGAGACTTCATCTAAATTGACGAAAGAAACTATACCTTCCAAGTCTGGGGTATTGAAAAAGATTCGCAAGACTGAGGTGAACAGTAAAGGGGTTACCATTCGCAATATTCCAGCTCCGGTCTCTCCAGGATCTAAGAGACAACGTGCTCAAGATGTTGCGAAACAGACGCAACAAAAATTATTAAAAAGACGGAAGCTGGTGGTTCGCAATGAATCATCTGATGAAGAGATAGTTCCAGAAACTCCACCAGTGTCTTCTACGGTAAATGTTTCCTTACCAATCATTTCCATTACCCCTACTTCGCAAATATCTACCACAACACCACTCATAGAACCACTCGAAATAGTCACTACCAAATCAGTTTCTGAGGAGGTACCTATTTCAGATACGGTTGTCAACGTATCTGATACGGGGGCACCTATCACGAGTGTTGAAACCACTTTACCAATCACCTTACCCATTTCTTTACCACTTGTATCATTTCCATCTACAACTCTATCCACAACCTCATCCATTTTTGATCATCCACTTCAAAACCCATTTACAACCCCTTTTCCCTCACAATGACCAGAAACTCCTTAACCTTTGCAACCTTTATCTGATAATGAAACTGACGGAGGAGCCTTTGGAGGAGTACTTGAAGACATTCATTTAGATTCAGAGGAGGAGGATATTCTTGATCATATGCTTATGACAGGAAAGCAATTTAATATCATGAATCATAAGTTGAATGCCATTATTCAGTCGCAAGCTGATTCTGGCAGGATGTCTTCTATCTCAGCAATGGAGGTTGATATAATGCTTAAGGGTGCTGAGAAGCGTATAATGGAGAAGGTTGATCAGTCTGATAAAAACAATGAGCTTTGCATTAAAGCTCAAGGGAGTAATTTTTCTTCAGCGGTCCAGGACTTAAAAACTGTTGCAAAAGAACGCCATGTTCTCTTTGTATAGGATGTGAAGAAAGTTCGGGAGGATGTCAACTTTAAGCTTGAAGAGTTGAAAACCGAATTTGCGAAGGAGCTCAGGGATATTACTTCTCAACATGTCGAAGTTCAAAAGAATATTGATGTGGTTGCTACAGAAGTGCAAAAGGTTGTTACTGCCCTATCCTTGAAGCTAATCACAAAGAAACCCAGAAGAAGTTTGATCATCTGATCAAGTTGGTGACTGAGCTGGAAATTGTGGTTTCGCAATCTTCATCTCAACAAATTCTCACTCCTGAGTTCTTGTGTCTAAAGGTTACTACTTTGGAACAAGCAATTCAGAAAGCTCTTGCACCTATCGCAAATTTTACCTCTTTACTACCAAAGAGTGCCCCACCTGCTTTCACAGGGGTGCAAGGGGAGAGAAAAATCTAAGTAAAGAGGAGGATGCAAAGACAGTGGGAAAAGTTATATCTACCCAGCTTAAATCTACTCTTCCAATACTTACGAAGCCAATTTCCTCAACTAAAATAACCACAAAACCGATTGCCAAAGGAATTTCTATTGGGGAAAAAGAAGGAGGTTCGAGTTCAAAACCTCAAACAGATGTTGTGGGAAAAGGAAAAGGAATATTGTATGAAAAATCGAAGGAGGAGAAGAAAGCTGAGGCAGAGGTTGAGTTGGAGAGAATGAGACAAGTACAAAATATCATGAGGCAAAGGGAAGTGATCCTCCCACGATGAACAAAGGAGATCCTGCGAAGCTGTACTCTTACGAAACCATAGAGTCAAAAGTTGTGGGGAGGGAAATGTATGAATTCGAGAAGAAGCCAAAGAGAAGTTATGATATTGCGAATTCAGACAATTGTCAGCTAGATTTTCCAATCAACGAAATGCTCTTCATTACTGCTCAGTACAAGATTAGCGAGAAGTTTGATAATCCTGATGATTACATACACATGAAAATCAGATTTCATGTTGTATTGGGGAAGAATCCGAATGAAGTTTGGTCTTTAATGAAGATCAAAAAGGTGTTAACTATCAAGAAAGATACGATGTTTGAAGACATGCTTCAAAATTTCCGTTACATTGTTATTCGAGCCGACAACAAGCAGTATGACTTCACTGTAGCCGACTTTCCTCTGATGAACTGCAATGATTTGATTCAAGTGGCTCTGATTTTGAAGCATATGGAAGAGAATAAGCTCAAAGGCTCTGAGACTGAAGTGTTCAAGATAGGCTTCGCACATGTTAAAACATACATCAACAATTACTTCGATTGTTTGGCTCTTACTGATGAAGAATTGGCGACTGTGTTGGGAAGAGAAGTGAATGTTCCTTGGGAAGAAACCTTATCCCAATCAGCATTATCAAAATATGTTGTTAGGGAAATATGCCTGAAACCTTTCGGCATGGTGTTTTCAGGAAGAGATATGAAAGGGAAGCCCAAGAAATTCTTGTTTAAAGTCTCAGAAGTGGAAATATATACTTCTTCGCAATATACGCACTTTATTGTTCGTATGAACAATTGCAAGAAGAACAATGAAGGAGACAAGAAGGATCTCAAGAAGGTGATTTCCTGGTATGGAGAAGTGCGAAAGACAATTCACTCTGCTGTTCAAAAGCTTATGGACTGAATAGCTTCGACTGTTTACAAAGGGGGAGATTGTAGAAGCAAAATTGTAAAAGTCGAATATTGTGTTTGTATAGTTTCGCATCTTTATGTTATTTTACTAAGTCAAATTTGTGCGAAGTATAATGTTTAGACTTAGTATATTTTTTGTACACTCATGTTCCCTATAAATAGGGACTGAGGATAGAAGTAGAGGATAACTTTCTTAAACGCAAGTATCCTTTCTGCTTATTCTGTAATCAGTCTTCATCAATATAAGATCTGATTAATATTTACTCTTCGTATTCTTACTTTTCAATCACTCAAATCATATTTTCTTTAGTAAATCTCGATAACAATTCTCTTCACCACCCACTGTAGAACTCGGATCTACACTTGTTCTTCAACTCCTAGCTCCAACAATGGCTTCATCTTCTCTTCCTTCACCTTGAAAAGACAACTTCAAGCTCAAAAACTCACACACAAGCTAAAGCACGAATCTCAGCTCTCCAAGGACTCACTCAAGGGTGTATGGTGGCTAGGGCAAAGGACTACATGTTCCTTTTATAGTGCAAGGCCACAAATTAGGGTTTTGCATCTGGGCCGGTTACGCCCGGCGTAACCTTGGGTACGCCCAGCGTACCCGGATGACCCGCGTACAAATTAAGCGCGCGAGTACGCGCGATGTACCCCCAGTACGCCCAGCGTACTCACCCATTACATATTTCACTTTATGGGACTAATCTAGCCAATTCTCCAAAATAGAAGGGTTATAAAGCTAACCTGGATTTCGGGCTGTTACACTAAGGCTTAAGGAGATTATATAGGGTGCAAACCCAAAAAATTAGGGTTTTCCATTCCAGCGCCTACTCGTCGTGTTTGGGCTCCCAACTCCTCGAGTAGGGTTCTTAACCCGCATCCATAAAAATATCTACATGACGAGTCGGAGCTCCCCAACTCGTTGAATTCCTGTCCAAAACCCTAAAATTTAAAAAAGAAATTATTACCTGGACCAAGCGTTACAGAAGTCCATCGTGAACACCATCCCGGTCTTTCGTGGTTGGGTGTGATCGTGCTCAATCGTGGTACAGACGACAAAAGTAAATGTCCAATTGTCTTCCTTCTTCATTTTATTACCGTTCAACGGTCAAAACTTTGAATTTTTTTAAATATAAAACAGTACCTATATATAAACACAACAATTTAACAACTTATACAACTTTCTATCTATAAAAACAAATATACATTGATTTCTTTAAGAATTTCGAATCGGATGATGATGGAGAATTCATCATGACATTCTTCAATGTTGTGCAATACATTCACGATAAAGAAAGTTCAAATGTTTCGCATTCAAGAGAAGTCATCAATCAAGACCACCAAGCAGCACACGACTTATTGGTACGCGATTACTTTCACGATAATTGTCTTTACAATGAAGATACGTTCGAACATCCTTTCCGTCTTATTAAAGCTATATTTCTACGTATTAGAAATGCTGTAGAGGCCCGTTATGATTTTTTAAAACAAAAATCCAATGCTAGAGGAATAATGGGTTTTGGTAGGATACAAAAATGTACGGATGCACTTAGGTATTTGGGATACGGTATAGCCTTTGATGCAGCCGACGAGTACTTGAAACTATCTGAAAGGACCGTAGTTGAGTGTGTAGATTGGTTTTATGCATGTTTATATGAGGTTTTTCACAAAGAATAGTTGTGTAAACCTACTCTATGTGATATTGAGATATTATATTTGGCTCATGAAGAGAGGCATGGATTTTTGGGTATGCTTGGTAGTCTAGATTGTATGCATGTGGCTTGGGAAAAATGTCCAAATGTGTGGCGCGGTCAATTTACTCGAGGTGATATAGGTGAGAAAATATAATATTAGAAGTTGTTATATCTCAGGATTTGTGGATATGGAACTCGTTTTTTTGGAGTTGCGGGGTCTAAAAACGATATTAATGTTCTTGGCTAGTGTCCTCTTTTCAATGATGTTTGGGCCAGAAAAGCACCTGATATGTCGCTCACGGTGAACGAACATTCGTAAAAATACATTTACTACCTTTATGATGGGGTATACCCTAATTACTTTACATTTATGAAGACGTACTCGGTCCCTCGAAGTAAAAAGGCAAAGTTATTCACAAAAGGCAGGAATTAGCGAAAAAGGATATCGAGAGAGCATTTGGAATCCTCAAGCATACATGGCATGTAGTTGAAGACGCTACACGACACTGGGATAAAAATAGAATTAAACAAATGGTCGAACCATGTATTATAATGCATAATATGATAATTGAAGATCAAGGTCGATCGATTTACACGTATGATCCGAACGACGTTGTCATCGCAATTGAAACATCCCAAAAATTTCAACAAATTTAAACTTTTCAAAACAACCCTTTACTAATAAAAGTGTTTACAAAACCATTGTTTCCAAAACATGTTTTAAAATCAGAGTCTCCCAAGATCCAATCAGTAGTAAAACCAAGGATGTGTACAATCACGTCTTCGCCTTGCCACAATCATCTAAAGCACCCGAGACAATAAACTGAAACTGTAGGCACAACGCTTAGCGAGTTCCCCCAAAGTACCACCACTTAAACATAATAACAAACAACATGCATACAAAGCCTTCAGCTTGACTAGAACGCTACACACGCCTACAGACTATCTAGAACGCTCACAGAGCGTTCAACATGACTAGAATGCCCCATCGGGCCTTCATCCTATTTGGAACGTTCTTTGGGCCTTTGGCCTGACTGGTACACCTCTCAGGCCTACAGTCTATCCAAGAAGCCCTAGGTCTCTTGGCCTTCAGTCTACTTTGGTCTGCCTTAACCCAACCACACACAACATGTCCACATATACATAACTGATAAACATATAAACCCAGTAAACCATAACATTATACTGATAGAAACATTACCAGGTTTGTTGACTGATAGCACAAAGCAGTACAATCTTAACCCACCCACACCATGGCGACATATACAACTGATAAACATACATCTAGAAAACGGATAACAGGCAGATCTACCGATCACTAAGCATAGCATCACCCTATATACTAGGATACCAATCTAACAGATCACCACAACACAATAACATACTATCACATAATAGGATATCTAATCCAATGTGTTGTCCTTGGTGCCTTCGACCCATATGTATAGTGAGGAAAACTCACCTCAATCTGCTGATAATCAAATAACTGCTCGGATCGCCCAACCGTAAAACCTCGCGTCAAATAACAATAAATACAATCTTAATCAATAATTAACCCCATAACCCAAAATCTGATGCCCACTCCATAAAATAACTTCCTAAATGGTAAAAGACCAATTTACCATTTTCTTATTTGTTCTATAACGAAGGACTAGCCCAAGATGCATAAAAAGCCCAAAACCCAAAATGGCAATCCAAAGCCCAAATCAAAAGAAAAAAAAGCCCGTTATAGCCCAATAACCCGATTGGGCCCCAAAACCATCATGGACCTATTACCAAGAAAAACCTAAGTCCATCCATGGCCCAAAGTCCAAAGTCCAATGGCCGAACAAGGCCCACGTCTCAAAAAGCCTAAAATGGAAAACTAGGGAATACACCTCGCGTACCAGAATAGTACACCCAGCGTACTCACCCACAAAGCATAGATTACAAACGAGTGATGCACAAACTCTTCATTATGCTGAGCGTACTTCCTGCGTACGCCCAACGTACTCATCAGGGACCAAGAATCCATATTAAGCTCTTAATGGTTAAGCCGATGACTTCTAAACTCAAATATGACCATAATTAGATGTCTTAACACATAAAGTTGGAAAGTTTACTCCTTTTCATGGCTTAATGGGACCAAAATCCTTAATAACATCCATAATAAACATCAATCTCATTCATGGTCCAAGATGACTCACCAAGCTGACATTTTTATGAACAAGGGACCTCCCAAAGGACAAGATCCATCATTCTAAGCTCTTGGAGTAGCTCATACTCACAAGGATGACTCTAAGGACCAAAATGAACCCAAAATACACCTTAAGCTAGATCTAACACGTAGAGTTATCAAGATAGAAAGTTTATGCCTCAAAAGGGTAAACCAACATGCAGCAAGCGTGGATCCAAATCTTCAAGCAATCCCACACTTCTCCAAGAAGTTACTTCTTCTTTTATGAACACCAAAAACCATGAAATACCACCAAAAGCTCAAAAACCACTCAAATGAAGGATAGGGTATCGTTTCTTGGGTTTAGAGGGACGGGGGCTGAAGATAATAAGATTTGATGGTGAGTTAAGGAGCTTAAATAAGGTCCAATACCCTAAATTAGGGTTTGGGTCTGACTAGAATACGCCCAGTATACTTCTGGTACACCCAGCATACTTCATAAGGCATGTGCGATCAACTTGCATAGTACGCCCAATGTACACCAATGTATGCCCTGCGTACCGACCTCAATACTAGTATGCCATGAGTACTCATGTGTACTCGATTTAACCCTAAAACCATGAATCTTCTGAAGGCCATAACTTCTTTGTTATAAGTCCATTTCCTACAATCCTTATATCCACGAAGAGGTATCGAGAAGCTCTACACTTATAAACTCCCCGAACAAAAATCCAATTTCCATAAAATCCTGAACTGACACTTTACCGAAATACCCATTGGCTCCAAACTCTCGGATCATCCAAATTACATTACCTACACCCAAATAGGTCTAAATCTCTTTTCCTCAAAGGCCCTAAGCTGGATGATAGTCAGTCTGTGGGTCACCATTCCAAATTAGGAAACGATTTGGAACAGAGCGTTACAAATCCCCCCCACTTAAATTAGATTCCGTCCTCGAAATTACTCCTTACCACCCTCCTGAGAACCAATGTTCAAAACAAAACCTTCTAGTACTGAACAAATCGTTGGACCCAAAATTGTCGATCCAAAACACCACTTCTATAATTTAGAAGCCCTATAACTTATCTGACCTCCACACAGGTAAAACCAGACTAAAACACAGCCAAAAGGGTCTCATCCTACCATCAGAACTAAAAACACCCTTTTGACCATGAACCTTCCAACTGATAACCCAGCATACATATTTATTAAGCCATAACATGCTGAAGTAAATATTTTGCATAAACACACTAACGACTCCCAATTCGAGTCTTGACCGAAAGCCAACTCATTGCATAGCTCATAACCTGAGATCCAAGGATTTACACTTGCATTTCACTTGAAACCTTCTGGTTTATTGCATCCATTCACAAAAATGGGCTATAAAATCCATAATCCACCGCCGAGACTACCAGCCTCACACCTGGTCCAGCCACCAGGTTCCTGAGAGTCTAACTGATAAGGCTACCCTAGCCTATGCACCCCACTACGCCACCCCCTGGCCAAATAATCATCCTATTGAAACCATAATCCAACCATGGGCATGAAGACTCAC
This sequence comes from Lactuca sativa, assembly GCF_002870075.4. Lineage (NCBI taxonomy): Eukaryota > Viridiplantae > Streptophyta > Magnoliopsida > Asterales > Asteraceae > Lactuca > Lactuca sativa. The sequence continues at coordinate 86,747,316 of NC_056625.2, read as the reverse complement.
GGACAATACCCAGTAGGTGTAATATCCCAATTTTCGAGGCCAAAATTTCATTTTAAATTAAGTAATTCACATCATAGTTTACTAAAACATTTTCCATGTCATATCATTTTAAAAAAGAAACATAACAATGTGTCTGATAATCATATTGTCAGAAGTAAAATAAATCAAAGTACATTCCCAGGAAACTCCATGCGGAAAACATATGTGTGTGTGATGCGCTGCTACACCGCCGACTCCTTCCCCTTAGACGAAGAGGTACCTGAAACCACAACTGAAACTGTAAGCACAAAGCTTAGTGAGTTCCCCCATCATACCCATAGCACATAATCTTCGGTATCTTTCAATGGGTAACCGGGAGCTACCCTCCCCTTGGGTATCTTCCAACCGGTAACTGGGAACTATCCTCCCCTTTGGTATCTTTCAACCGGTAACCGGGGGCTACTCTCCCGTTCGGTATCTTTCAACCGGTATCTAGGAACTAACCTCCCCTTCGGTGTCTTTCAACCGGTATCTGGGGACAATTTCACCCGTATCCGTATCACATATTACATGTCATAAACATATTGGTTTCATGATAACATAACATAACCATAATGAGTCACATAATGACATATCATAATCATACTACTATGCATGCGTGGGTTCTGTCCACCCCTTCAGTATCTTTCAACCGGTAACCGTCTTCGGTATCTTCCAAGAGGTAACCAGGGATTAGTGCGCCCTACTACTACTAGCACATAACTCAGCACAAATATAGCAACCAGATAATTGTCACAAAGATAATCATCTCAAACATAATCACCTACAGGTGGGCCGACATTGGTGCCTTAGACCTACCCCTATTGGAAGGCAACTTACCTCGATGTCGTGTAGTGTCTGAACTGCCCTATGCGTGAAGATCGACTCTCCCAGACTCTTCAAGCCCTACAGGACGACCCCTCTAAGTCAGTGAATAGAACATACAACCCTAAGTAGGGTCAATTCAAGTTCAGTCAAGGTCAACATTGGTCAAAGCCAACACCCAGTTAACCAGACTCGCTGAGTTGGTCTACCAACTCGTCGAGTCCATACCCATTAACCCGATCCAACCCCGACTCAACTTGTCGCGTCTAGCAAGAACTTGACGGGTTCTCCTTCATTAAAACAATCAGGAACATCTTCATCCTACTCGCCGAGTTCCTCCTGGAACTCGTCGATTTCATCTCCCTCATATGAACACGTCCAGTTTATGACTCGTCGAGTTATATGAACAACTCGTCGAGTCTATCTTAAAAGATTAGGAGATTGCCTTGGACTCGCTGAGTCTATTCATACACTTGTCGAGTCCTATGATTCCCAGGTCCCTTTTCGCATCTAAACATCTAAGGGACTTTCCTCCTTAACAACTGGTCCATCCACAGAAAGGATTTGGTGGTCAATACACACCGACTCGCCAAGTCCCAAGAGCGACTCGTCGAGTCCATCCATGTCCATTACTATACAGTCACTTTAGATGGGTCTCAACTCGTTAAAACCATAGATCTGGCCTCCTAATGTCCATTTTACATGTGAAGTCCCAAACTCGATGCTGATGAAAAGGGTTTGGGGCTCTCATGGCCATAAAGTTGGCACCTTTATGGCATGAGACCCCTCCAATAACTCAAATCTAAAGGCTAGACTCTATATAACACTCCACAAATCCGAAAATGGCTTGGAAAGCCCTAAATGCACCCAAAATCCAAGCCCTAAGGATGAATAACCAAATGGAAGACCAAAACAGGGGCACTTTACCTTGATTAAGCTGAAAATGGAGTAAGATCTCTAGATCTACAAGCCCCAACTCAAATTCCCAAGCTTCACAAACTACCCAAAAGCACCAAAATAGCCTTAGAACACACAAAGACGGCTAGGGTTTCGATATGCAGCTTCTTGGGAGTGATAGGGACAAGGGAGACTGAGTTAAGACATTTAAATAGGGTGCAAACCCTCAGATTTAGGGTTTCACTCAAGAAGCACCGACTCGCAGATTCAGTCTCCCGACTCGTCGAGTAGGTCACTTAAAATGCTCGTGGATCACGACCCTACTCGACGAGTTCGGCCTCCAACTCGTCGAGTCCCCAAAAAAACACATAAATGCTTAAATTAAATGCGTACCAGGAATCAGGCATTACAAATCTCCCCCACTTATTCTATACTTTGACCTCGAAGTCTGCTGCTCGATCCTGAAAAAGCATGGGGTAATGCTCCCTCATCTCGTCCTCCGGCTCCCAAGTCCATTCCGAGCCCTTGCGGTGATGCCACTACACCTTTACCAGCTCCACATTCTTGTTCCTCAGATCCTTTGACTTCCTGTCAAGAATCACCACTGGCCGCTCGATATAGTTCAGGCTGTCATCAACTTGAATATCCTCCAAAGGCACCACTGCCGAATCGTCCACCAGACACTTTTGCAGTTGGGAGACGTGGAAGGTGCTATGAATCTGACTGAGTTCGGCTGACAGATCCAGCCTATATGCCACTTTGCCCACCCGGGCTATAACCCTGAAAGGTCTAATATACCTAGGGCCCAGCTTGCCCCTCTTCCTGAATCGAATGAAGCCCTTCCATGGCGACACCTTTAGGAGCACCACATCCTTGACCTGGAACTCTAGGTTCGACTAACGCTTGTCAGCATGACTTTTCTGCCGACTCTGAGCAGTCTGGAGCCTACTCCGGACCTGCTAGATCCTCTCCATAGTCTTGAGTACCACTTCGATACTCCCCATGACCCTCTGCCCAACCTCTCCCCAACATATTTGGATCCTGCACTTCCTCCCGTACAACATCTCGAAAGGAGGACGGTCGATGCTCGCATGATAACTATTGTTATAGGAGAAATCTGCCAACGGAAGGTAAGTATCCCACCTACCTCCGAAGTCTAAAACACACGCCCGCAGCATATCCTCCAAAGTCTGGATGGTCCACTCACTTTGACCATCCATCTGCTGGCAGAAAGCGGTGCTAAAATGAGAACGAGTACCCAGCTCGTCATGAAACTTCTTCCAAAACCTGGAAGTGAACCGCACATCACTATCCGAAATCATTGAAACTGGCACCCCGTGCCGTGCCACTATCTCCCTAATATTGATGTCGGCCAACTTTTCAACCGAAATACTCTCCTGAATCGGAATAAAATGGGCACTCTTGGTCAATCAATCAACAATGACCCAAATCGAATCCACTCCTCGCGTGGTCCTGGTAAGCTTTGTAATGAAGTCAATCATAACATCCTCCCATGTCCACAACGGAATCTCAAATGGATGGACCTTGCCGTGAGGTCTTTGGTGCTCAGCCTTGACCTTCCTGCAGGTCAGGCACCTCTCCGCAAACCAAGCTACATCCTTCTTCATGTAGGGCCACCAATAATTAAGACGAAGATCTCTATACATCTTTGTCGCCCCGGGATGGATAGAAAACCTGGATTTGTGCGCCTCTTCCATCAGTATCTAACGCACGCCTCCATGATATGGGACCCACACCCTACGGTGAAGAGTCAACAATCCCCGACTATCATAGTCGAAGGAGGAAACCTGACCCACAATTCGCTTGCTCTTTCGATGTTCCTCCTTTATGGCCTCCTGTTGGGCTCCTCGAATATGCTCCAATAGTGGAGTCACAATTTTTGATACAGATGTCCCTGATTGGCGCTACCTTGCGGCTAAGCGTATCGGCCACAACATTGGCCTTCCCCGGGTGGTAGAGGATCTCACAATCATAATCCTTTACCACATCAAGCCACCGATGCTGCCTACTATTCAGATTTGGTTGGTCAATGAGATACCTCAGACTCTTGTGGTCCAAGTAAATGGTACAACGAACCCCATAGAGGTAATGATGCCAAATCTTGAGGGCGAAAACAATAGCCCCCAGCTCCAAATCATGCGTCGGATAATTCACCTCGTGAGGCTTCAATTGCCTCGAAGCGTAAGCAATGACATGCTCTATTTGCATGAATACCACGCCCAAACCCGAGACGAACGCATCACAGTACACAACAAAATCCTCCATGCCCTCCGGCAGGGCTAAGATTGGCGCCTCGCACAATCTCTGTCTCAATGTCTCAAATGCAACCTGCTGCTCTGGCCCCTAGCGAAAGATCACAGCTTTCCTTGTCAGCCTGGTCAGGGGTATGGCTATCTTGGAGAAGTCTTGAATAAATCTCCGATAATAGCCTGCTATCCCCAGGAAGCTTCGAATCTTAAATGAAGACCTTGGAACCTCCCACCTCATCACGACCTCCACCTTGGCTGGATCCATCGAAATCCCGTATTGATTGACAAGGTGCCCAAGAAACTGCACCTCGTGCAACCAGAACTCGCACTTGGAGAACTTAGCATACAAGGTCTCCCTCTTCAAAGTATCCAAAACCTCTCGCAAGTGCTCCTCATGTTGCTCTTACATGTTGGAATAAACCAAGATATCATCGATAAAAACTATCACAAACCAATCCAACATCGGTCTGCACATGCGGTTCATGAGATCCATGAACGCGGTAGGATCATTGGTGATCCCGAAAGTCATCACCACGAACTTATAGTGGCCATAGCGTGTCCGGAATGCAGTCTTCCGCACATCCTTCTCTCTGACCCTCATCTGATGATATCCTGAACGCAGATCAATCTTAGAGAACCAAGATGCTCCCTGTAGCTGGTCAAAGAGGTCATCGATCCTCGAGAGTGGGTAACGGTGCTTCATTGTTACCTTGTTCAGCTCCCGGTAATCTATACACATCTTATGCGACCCGTCCTTCTTTTCACAAATAGAACCGGGGCTCCCCACGGTGAACTGCTCGGTTTGATGAATCCCTTTCCTAATAGCTCCTGCATCTGTATAGACAACTCCTGTATCTCAGGAGGAGCCAACCGATACGGTGCCTTGGCTATTGGAGCCACACCAGGGATGAGGTCGATCATGAACTCTACCTGCCTCTCCGGAGGTATCCTAGGCAACTCCTCGGGGAATACATCTGCAAACTCTCATACCACGGGCACATCGCCCACCGTCACCTTACCCTCTTCCCAGGTATCCATAACAGAGGCAACAAATCCTGCACGACCCTGCTGAAGGTAGTGCCTAGCTCTCACTGTTGAACATACAACTGGTCCTCGTTGTGGCCTCTTGCCCTAAATCACTAGCTCTCCCCCACTTGGGGTCCTGATCCGCACCAACTGCTGCTCGCAGTCGATCACTGCCCCATTGGGGCTTAGCCAATCCATACCAATAATAACCTTGTTTCCCCGCAAAGGTATGGGAACCAAGTCTACCAGGTAACGCTCCTCGAACAACCTCAAAACACAATCCAAGTAGACCTCTGATGCTCGCACTGATCGGTCGTCCGCAATCTCGACCTCTAGAGGGCAATCCAACATGCCCGAAGGCTTCGCAAACTTCTTGCTAAGAGAAAGAAAAACAAACGATCGGGTAGCACCCGAATCAAACAACACCTGAACCGGGATACCATTCACATGGAACGATCCTAAACAGATCATACATATAACATATCAAAATCTCAGCAACATAACATAAAGAATAAAGAGAAGTAGCCATACCCATCACCACATCGGGTGCAGCGTGTGCCTCCTCGGCTGCCAACTGAAATGCTCTGCTTCGCACCACTAGAGCCTCTACCTTGGCATCCTGGCCATCCATAACCCGCGTTGCTGCTGGGGTCGGCGCCGCTACTGGCATTGCTGTCAATCTAGGGCAGTTGGCCTTCTTGTGGCCCCTCTGATTGCAATGGAAGCAAATCAGGTCTGATATCTGAACTGTGGGAGCAGGGGCAGTACAATCCCTACCAAAATGCCCAGTCTTGCCGCACTTATAGCAGCCGGAACCCGACCCAGTGCGACATACTCCCTCATGTGACCGGCCGCATTTTCCATAGTGGTCTAGGCCCTACTGGCCCTTCGACCTAGAGTCGAATCCCCTGGGTTTCTTCCCCAAAAACCCATGTAACCTACTCAGTCTCTGCCTTCCTCTTCCTAAGGTGCTCCAAATAGATCTCCCTCTCCAGTGCCCTGGTAATCATGGAGTCCAAGGTCGGGCATGCCGAGAAGCTGACATGCTCCCTGATATCGGCTCTCAACATGTCGTGATAGCGGGTCCTCCTCATATCGTCATCTCCTGCATACTGGGGCACCAATAGAGCCCTCTCCCGGAACTTGGCGGTGATCTCTGTCACAGTTTCAGTAGTCTGTCTCATATCCAAAAACTCTCTGGCCAGCTGCTGAAGCTCCACAGCTGGCGCGAACTCAGCCCTGAATCCGGTCACAAAGTCTGACCAGGTCATAGCCTTGATGGCTGGGGCTCCCTACGAGTCACCAAAGGACTCCCGACAATATCTAGTTCTATCCCTCAAACATCCCGTGGCAAAGCGGACCTTCGACCCTTCCGGGCAGAAGCTTGTCAACTGTGCAGACTTGATGTCTGCGATCCATCTCCTGGCAGCAATGGGGTCCTTCACCCCGTGAAAGTCTGGCGCACCACTCCTCTTGAACTCCTTGAAGTACAGTGTGTGCATACCCATATGCTAGACACCAGATCACTCCTGAATGCCCGGAGGCGATCCTCCATCAGCTCAATGATCCCTTCCTTGATCGACCAAAAAATGACCGGGTTCGCCTCAAGGATGCCTCTCGTGATCTCCGACGCGATGAACTCGCGTAGCCCATCATTAACCGGCTCAGATCCTGCACCTAAGCATGATCCTGATCCTAACACAGATCCTGAGTCTCCTGCTCCATGTCGTGTGGTCACCATACTGCAAATAAACACATAAACGTCATGATCATACATACTGTCGAGATATCTCACCCACTATCTAAGTTTCCTAGTTCCATCTCGACCCTCCTCGACTCGAGTACGGATCCTCTGCTTCTAGTAGTACGGGCCCATACTACCTTCGACATCTATCCGTACTTTCCTCAAGGGTTGCCTCAACTTCACCAAGTTCCTTTATCAATACCCATTTCCATCTAATCTCATCCTAGGCTTTCCTAGGGTACCCTCCAACCTACTCACCGCCATAAGTTGCACTAGGAGTGCCAACCGCCTTTCCCTAACTAGTTTGTGAATACGGTTACATATCCTCTCACTAGTTAATTAAAGTTAGCCAGGACCCCATAGTACAAAGCAAGCAGCATTCGTGCATTGAGTAACCACATCAAACATAACCTACTTAGGCTATCCTACTGCAGGCTAAGCAGTCCTAGCATACAACTCATACAACAGGCATTCAAGGCATCCTTCCTAGATCCTTAGCCCTTCCTAGCATGCAATTCTCATTATCATATGTTAGGCACACAAGGCATCTTCCTATATCCTTAGCCCTAATCTAGCATGCAGTTCATAGAGTCATAAACCATATAACATAACATAAAAATTATTGGTATCTTGGGGAAAAATTACTTGAGCTCGGCCGGTCGCACGCATCACACACCTTGTTCTTTCTCAAACTCTTTGTCTTAGATTTAGAAAACTATTTTCCTTGTAAAAAATCTTTTATCCCCTCGGTTTGAGTCCAAACACCTCCGAGGGTGTGTACGAATCCCTCAAACCAGGGCTCTGATACCAACCTGTAACATCCCAATTTTCGAGGCCAAAAATTTCATTTTAAATTAAGTAATTCACATCATAGTTTACTAAAACATTTTCCATGTCATATCATTTAAAAGAAGAAACATCACAATGTGTCTGATAATCATATTGTCAGAAATAAAATAAATCAGAGTACATTCCCAGGAAACTCCGTGCGGAAAACATGTGTGTGTGTGTGTGATGCACTGCTACACCGCCGACTCCTTCCCCTTAGACGAAGAGGTACCTAAAACCACAACTGAAACTGTAAGCATAAAGCTTAGTGAGTTCCCTACTAATCCTCATAGCACATAATCTTTGATATCTTTCAACCGGTAACCCGGAGCTACCCTCCCCTTCGGTATCTTCCAACCGGTAACTGGGAATATCCTCCCCTTCGGTATCTTTCAACCGGTATCTGGGGACTATTTCACCCCCATCCCTATCACATATTACATGTCATAAAAATATTGGTTTCATGATAACATAACATAAGCATACTGAGTCACATAATGACATATCATAATCATACTACTATGCATGCGTGGATTCTATCCAGCCCTTTGGTATCTTTCAACCGGTAACCGTCTTTGGTATCTTCCAACCAGTAACCAGGGACTAGTACGCCCTACAACTACTAGCACATAACTCAACACAAATATAGCAACCAAATAGTTATCACAAAGATAATCATCTCAACCATAATCACCTACTGGTCGGCCGGCATTGGTGCCTTAGACACACCCCTATTGGAAGGTAACTCACATCGATGTCGTGTAGCGTCTGAACTGCCCTCTGCGTGAAGATCGACTCTCCTAGACTCCTCAATCCCTACACGACGACTGCTCTAAGTCAGCGAAGAGAACGTACAACCCTAACTAGGGTCAACTCAATTCCGGTCAAGGTCAACATTGGTCAAAGTCAGCACCCAGTTAACCTAACTCGCCGAGTTGGTCTACCAACTCGTCGAGTCCACACCCATTAATCCGATTTAACCCCAACTCAAGTCATCGAGTCTAGCAAGAACTCGATAGGTTCTCCTTCATTCAACAAATCGGGACCATTTTTATCCTACTCGCTGAGTTCCTCCTTGAACTCGTCGAGTTCATCTCCCTCATATGGACACGTCCAGTCTATGACTCGCCGAGTTGTATGAACAACTCGTCGAGTCTATCTTCAAAGATTGGGAGATTGCCTGGGAGTTGCCGAGTATGCTCATACACTCATCGAGTCCCATGATTCCCAGGTCCCTTTTCGCGTCTAAACATCTAAGGGACCTAAGGGACTTTCCTACCTAACAACTGGTCCATCCACATAAAGGATTTGGTGGTCAATACACAACGACTCGCCGAGTCCCAAGAGCGAATCGTCGAGTCTATCCATGTCCATTACTATACAGTCGATTTAGATGGGTCTCAACTCGTCAAAACCATAGATCTGGCCTCCTAATGTCCATTGTACACGTGAAGTCCTGAATTTGATGCTCGTGCAAAGGGTTTTTTGCTCAAAATCCATAAAAGGTGTTCTATAATGTGCATGGGGCTCTCATGGCCATAAAGTTGGCACTTTATGCCATGAGACCCCTCCAATAACTCAAATCTTAAGGCTAGACTCCATATAACACTCCATAAATCCGAAAATGGCTTGGAAAGCCCTAAATGCACCCAAAATCCAAGCCCTAAGGATGAATAACCAAATAAAAGACCAAAATAGGGGCACTTTACCTTGATTAAGCTGAAAATGGAGTAAGATCTTTGGATCTACAAGCCCGAAATCGAATTCCCAAGCTTCTTCCTTCCTTCCAAGCTTCACAAACCACCCAAAAGCACCAAATTTTCCTTAGAACACACAAAACGACTAGGGTTTTGATATGCAGCTTCTTGGGAGTGATAGGGACAAGGGAGACTGAGTTAAGACCTTTAAATAGTGTGCCAACCCTCGGATTTAGGGTTTCACTCAAACAACACCTACTCGTTGAGTCAGTCTCTCGACTCGTCGAGTAGGTCACATAAACTGCCCGCGGATAACGACCCTAGTCGAAGAGTTGGGCCTCCAACTCGTCGAGTCCCTAAAAAAACACATAAATGCTTAAATTAAATGCATACTGGGAATCAGGCGTTACAGTAGGCCTATTGGCATACTGCCATCATCCCAATGACCTATAGGAACCCAATTAACATCCCACTCAACATTTACCCAAAACCACAAGAGCCATACCATTCTGTACCATGCAACCCTTCATAATCTAAGCTGCCACCGACGCATCACTTGATGAAAACATGGTCACGCACAACCCAAAAATAAAATAGACAGTTGAATTCCTACCCCAACTTGAAAACATAATATTTTTCACTCCCTGATCACCCCTCAAGACAATATTTATTGAATGGAAATTATTTCATATTCCCAAGGAGAAAACACAATGCTTCTCAGACTGATTGTGTTCATTCTTTAACATATCCTTACATAAGGGTAAAGTACCGGCGGATAGAAAAAAATGACAAACCTCAACCGTTTAATAAAAACATCCTCCTAATCAACCAAACAAGATCCCACCTTAAAATGAAGCTGAACAGATCCGCCAATGCGCAATTAATAAATAGAATTTCCAACTTCGGAAAAGATGTCCAAAAGTTACCCATATATGTTTTCAACACCCCTAGTCGATTCAATCCCAAAACCAACGCAACCGATGCGACCTGCCAAAACTGGATTTTGCGTAGGTCACATACATGCCTAAAAACTGAACAACATCACTCTGACATCCGAACTACCAATAACCCAAGACAACTGCCAACTCAAGAGAACTAGGAACAACAATTCCACATCAAAACAGTCAAGAGTACACATACACCATACATAACTTAACGAAGGTTTGACACCTCAATTAAACCTTCAATTGATACACCCTAAAGCTTTCAAATAACCTTAGTTGTTGATGAGGAACAAAATAACTAACAATCAGAAATGGATCAAAAGCTAAACCTGATGGTCCCACACATACTGAACGGAGCCACATGAAAATGCTCTTATCAAACTCTGAAGCCGATAGAAAGATCAACAATTCCCCCTCTCAACCAAGGATAACGGACCCACACTACAAGCTAACCATGTTTCTAATGGGTTTTATATGTTACAAAAAATCTATTTTTGGCAGAATAACATAAACCCTAAGTTCACATGCACCCTAAAGTATTTATGTTCTCACTATGATTTCCAAACAACTATTGAATATTAAGAACCCAAAAAGTACATTTATATTTTCGAAATTACTAAATGGTTATTAGGAAATACATACTTTTGTTTATTATAGCAAATAAACTAGTAATCCTTCCTTGTTGGTCTTCAGAAAGTAAACAGCAGAAGTCTTGTGCTTGTAATGGCTCACACCCAAACCCTAGCAAGTTGGAGGATAAAGAGGAGAGAGGGGGGAAGGGAATTTTTGAATTCCCTCTTTGGAATGAGGTGAATTTCGAAAATCATAACCCAAAGGGGTTTATATATGTGATAGGGAGGCTAAGGATAAGGCAGGTTTCTTTTAAATAACCTTAATCCTCTTGCTTTCCCCGTAAGGCATCAAAGTTTCCTTATAGCCCAAGAAAAGCTCTAAAACCATCTTGATCTCCTCTAGAACTGTCCCCCTATGGGATATTCTAGAATTGGTCAATGTTCAACTTTTGAACATCATCACCTTTAGTCCTTCCACTTTTAATTAATCCAATTAATCCTAATATTGATTCCAATTAATTTCTGATTAATTTTTAATTAAACAATACTGTTTATAATTAATATATTTTTCTCATAATATATTAATAAATAATTTATTTTGATTTCTAATTAATTTATTAATCAGATAATAATTTAATAAATCAGTCTCTCTCTAAAAAAGCAATTCAGTCAATTTCTAGGTTTGAGGGCAACCCAAAAAGACTTTGCTAATAATTCAAGATTATACTAAATTAATTATTGGCTTAGACACCTAATCCAACAGTCTCCCACTTGGATAAGTCTAAAACTAAATTACAGGTATAACTTCTAAATTAAGCAACAAAGGATGCTTACTAAAGCAACTGCCGAACTCTGATCCGATCAGATATTTGTCCTTTAGATAAGTGATCAAATATTTCACCGTTCTTCTAGATATCATATGAACATGAGACATGGATTAAAATCAATCTCATTGTGAAAAATTTTGTTTCCTGATTCTCTGATTTGTGATGACCTCATAAGAGTTACTAATTGAAAACATCAATTTGGTCCTGGTTGGACCCAACACTACAAGTCAACACCAAATCAACGAGGGGCCCAAAGATATCTCTTTTCCCTTTAGGGAAAAATGAATGAATAAACTTTGACTCATATGCTTGTATCTTTTACTCACGAAATCGCACATGGCCTTATATTTTATAACATCAAGTTACTGATGCGTTTTCGCAATACCAACATACATACGACTTGTAAATTATAACTCATATATCTCCATGTTAAGAATATAAGATATTATCATCTCAAAATTACTCGTGCTATAATCCATGATGTAATTCTCTGAGCGTGGGTTTATCCAATACTCAAATCTCCATTTTCTAAGTACTCATAAAAGCTTCAGCAACACAATTGCTATTTCTAAACTCCTTAGACAATCTATAATCGAATTCATGTCAGTCTTCATTCACTACTTACTTCCTAAAGTATGAGCAATTGTGGAGTTTTGAATAATCAAATTATTCAGGATGTAAAACATGCAAAGTGAAACACAATAATAAACTATGGTCTCTAAACTGTTGAATATAAATAATCTCTATTATTTAATTACCATAATAATTACGACTTTATTCATTATATAATGTTTCGAGTAATCAACTAATCATTTGAATTAAACATCAGCCATGCAACGTCAGGAACATGCATATTATGCCTCTCTCTGTGATTCTTCCTTTGTGATCAAATCAACTGGAAATTCTTCCATTGATGCTCATTTCACAATTACAAATTCTTATCACTATCCAATATGTGATGAAATTTTAACTTAACATGCATTAATGTCTTATGATATCAAGATTCCAAAGTCTTAATGACTGAGTCTTTGATATTAAAGAATATCATATTGGAACTATTTTACTCACATGTAGACTTTTCAAGTATCTCCCATTATGGAAACATTTCCATATTTCCATATGAACATCAATTCTGATCAAGAACCATCTCAATCCAGATCCATCTTACTATGGTTCATCCAAATTAATCTCATACTTCTAACTGTCCACAAGCAACCAGTCTTTGGTATAACCTTAGAATGTTCTTGACAGTTGTTTAACAACTTTAGTCACACAAAATTCTATTCTTTTTCTTACAATGCTCCGAGCATTTGAAAAATTAGAATAAGTGAATATTATAGCATATACAATTGATCCTATATCCGAAGCATATAGGACTTGACTCATTATATCTTATATAAGGATCTGATATATGTTTAACCTCTTGCTATTATATTTCCATATAGTAAATTTCCTATGTTGAAACATTTCAACATGATATTCATATATGTCTATGACTAGGTTCAATTAAACTATACAATATAAACCTTTATATTCGAAAAGAAGTATGAGTGCCTTTGAAACATCCCAAACATTCATGACCAAAAATTTAATTTTTAATTATTAAATAAAACCATAGTTATCAAAACATAAGTCATAGTATCTCAAAACATCATAGACGGTGTCAGGCATCGGGCCCCGCCCGACATCTAACAAAGCTCGGTATACATATAAACATATCAAAAAATACACATAGAATGATCACATAACATAAGCATATAAACATTCCTCAGGCCCTGCCCGACATCAGACCGAAATTTGGGAAGCATACAAACATTCCTCGGGCATCGCCAAACACCGGACTATAATCCAGAAGCATACAAGTACAGACACATGCAAGAATCACGAGGACATCAAGCATATAAACATTCCTCAGGCACTGCCCGACATCGGATCGTAATCCGGAAGCATACAAATACAGACAACTGCTAGAATCACGAAGACATCAAGCATACAAACATTCCTCGGGCACCGCCCGACATCAGATCATAATCCGAAAATCATACAAACATACATCGGGCACCGCCCAACATTGGACCTTAGTCTGGAATACATATAGGCATAAATACGAGCCGCCATTCGTGTCTTCGACCCGTTTAAATAGGAGGAAAACTCACCTCCAATTTTGGATAATGGCTGAAACGTCTCTGCCATGAAATCAGCTCTACTCACTCCCTGAACCAAAACGACCCCTTAGATACCATTTCATACTCATAACCCTTTAGGGTCAACTATGTTCAAATTCAAAGTCAAGGGCAAAGCAAATTCAATGCTCCAAGTTGACTCAACTCGTCGATTTATCCTTTAACTCGTCGAGTTCCCATAAGTCTTAGAATCGTGCCTTTTCGAATCAACTCGTCGAGTTCTTCCTTTTTAACAGAATCAGGATTCTTCAGCTCAAGTCGTTGGGTTCCTCTATGAGCTCGTCGAGTTCTTCAGTCTGTTAACCCTTCTTAATGCATTAAGCCATTATTCTTCAAATCCAAGTCCCATATTCTAGATCTGGGCCAAAAATACATCTAAGAGGGTAAAGTTTCCAACTTTACCCATTAAAACCCACTCTAGAAGGAATAATCTCTAACCCTAACCCAAAAAGGCCAAGGCCTTGATCCAAAAACAACCAAAACTACAAGGCAGACCATGGAGTCATAGATCTAGACTCTAGGGACTAAATGATCACGTAAAGTTCCAGCTTTCTCTACATGCATGTCCATTAGAAGCCCAAAAGTCCAAAATGATGGTCTAAAGTTGCATGGGACTTCCATGTCCATAAAGTTAGCACCTTTATGCCATGAAAACACTTCAAG